>NC_081552.1:145808970-146108970 GCF_963082655.1 Stomoxys calcitrans | reverse complement strand
TCACTTCGAAGAAATTGGAACCACGAGAATTGCGACAAGTCATTGAATACTATGACCTATCAATGTACTGGGCAGATACAAGGTTTTTATCTGACGGGATCAACACACTACAACACATATGCAGCATGGTGAAAATGAATAAGTCTTGTCTCTACATTGTAGAAGACCTGCAACATACTAAAGAAGAAGAACTCACTTTTTGGTATTTTAGACTCCTTAAGATCAAACTTCTGTCATTAATTCCACTATTAACGTTGTGTAACATAGTACAACTTGGACCAAACACAGTTTTAAAGATATTCAGAAGAGTATTGACGAAATAAGCAAGAAAGAAAATTCGTTAAGTGCCGCATTAGGCCAACTTAAACTACTTCAAGCCATCAATCTCAACATGATGCAGCTCTCAGTAGTCACTGACAGAATTGAACGGATGCAAAGATGTATTTTAGATGCTTTAACAGTTGTCCATCATGGGAAGATCAATCCGCTTTTACTAACTCCAATGCAACTTCAGGCCGAGATGAGACAGGTTAAGACTTACATACCAAAGTCATTACGGCTGCCCGTTTCTGATGATGGTTAGTTGATCATGTAGTGTTTACTATAACGCTACCCTTGGTAGAAACTGATGACTTTAAGCTATTTCACCTTATTCCAGTACCCAACCAAATAGGTGACTCATTAGCAGTAATAAATATTTGTAACCCACTGTTGGCGGTAAACATCGAACAAAGACATTATTTTCCAGTTGCGCAAGCACAATTACAAAAATTTGATATGATGAATCAGGATTTGTTCATATGTTATGGTGTGTACCAACTATTCACCTTTGGAGCAGTAATGTGCGCATGTGAAATCAATTTGATGCAGAACAGAACATACGCGAATTGCCCGTTGACGACACTCCATACAAATGTGTCATGGATACCTTTAAAGGGCCAAAATCAATGGATGTATGCAACTCGTCCAGATGCACAAGTTTCAGTGGTATGCGAAAAGAATATCATACCTCTTAGCTTAGAAGGATCTGGAATTTTGACATTAAAGCCAGAGTGCATCCTTAAGCATGGTTTTATCCATCTAACAGGCCAACAGATTATATCATCCGTCTTAAAATCATCATACACCAGTCTTGGACATGTCGTAGAAATAATGAGGCCTTACCATTCCTTTGATGACACTATCAGCAAAACCAATCAGTCGTCTGCATTAGACCAGTTCGCCGAACTTTCATCCATACAACTCATGATAAGGTCTATAGAAGAAGCTAACAATGGGCACCACTCCATCACAAACATAGCACATCGGTAGCATATGCAGCATTAATCATCAGTATGATCATAATTGCTTTATTTATATCTAGATGGCTATTATCTAAGAGGTGAAAAGTAAACATACATCAAATTCAACCAAGCAACGATGGATCAACACCAACAGCAAGGCACAACTTTGTCGTTTTAGCTAGTTCATTATTCTTTCAACTAAATCTTTACTTTCCCTTTACTTTAAAATTGCACCCATTTCTTATTCATAAAGAGAAAAATAATTGAATAAATAGTTGTAGATACTAAATTCTCATAAATGAAAACTTAAAGGAAATTATACACATTGGTAAAACTCTCCAGAATTAAATTAGACTAGAATTTGTAAACTTATTTTCATTTTTTGAAACATTCAATAAAATTAATATGGAAATGAACTTACATTATTAATATTTAGCATTAAATAATTATCTTATCACCATATCATATCAAGTAAAAGCTTTAATTTTTTACATTAGAAAGAAATTAAAGCTGCTTCAACTAAACTGTTAAATAAGAACATTAAATTCTAATAAATGTAATTTATCATTATATACACTATATATATCTCCTCTGATTTGACATACATTTGTTGAACGCTGTTCAACGCGGGGGAGAATGTTAAAAACATAGAAACAAAATTTATACCATCAATTGAAGCAAACATTTTAATAAATGCGGCAATATAGGTCAATGAAAAAATCGAGTCATTGACCATTTTCGGCAACTCAGCAAATGGATTTGCATAGGACATACATAGAGTAAATCAACTCAATTTAAATCTGCATGCGTCTGCATAACCTGATTTAGTTCTTGAATTTGCTTTTACTTGTTTTGATATAACTTTCTTATTAATAAGCACTTATCTTTAAGCCCATTGTTAACTGTAAGAGTACATAAGCTTAAACAAAATAAAGGCCATTTGGCAATCTATCAAAACAACCTCAGGTGTTATTGCTTGCCCATTTTTCTACTAGTTACAAATGCTAGGAGAAAAGATTCAGAAACTCAAGAAAGGAAATTGTGATAGTTTTGACGCATCGTTTAAACTAACAACCACTACCCCGTCTGGAATTAACAGTTACCATATTACACATTTGCATACAACACAACATAGAAACAGAATATAGTTCATTTGAATTAGTTTTTGGGCATGTAGCATCCACGCCAGGGGAGACTGTAATGAGTGAGAAAACATTCAACAATTATGACAATTATTGCAACGAACTAATGGCTAGACTGAAATTTTATAGATAAAGCTAAGACATTTCTAGATATAGCCAAACAAAGACAGACTTTAGAATTGGCAAAGATATATTTGATATTGCTCAAAGTTGAAAACCGAAAGAAGAAAATGGCTCATATGAATTCATAGAAGTTAAAGACTCCAATATACTAATAAAATGAATGACAAGGAACAATTGGTACCTAAAATAATATTAAATTATATAAAACAAACAAAAAAAGTATTTTTTTTCTTTCAAATTTTTTTACTATAATGCAATTTAACCATTACGATTTTTTTTTCTACAGAATTTAATTACTACACTTCAAATGTTCATTATTATATCATATACTAACAATTAAAGAGCTTTAGTGAAGTACCATGCTACTAAAATAGTATATCGCTTACATCGCTTACAGTTTAACAATATAAGTGCCTTTATCGGAATCCTATATGATCTTTATTGGTCTACGAATTTAAGTTTGGATGTAAGGTGTACTCCATTCTTAAAATACTTTATTTCAGCCCGATATTCTCATGATATAAATATTAGCATCGTGCTCTTCTTTAAAATACCATTTATTTAAACTCCATATTGTCATTGGCTTAAGAGGAGTTTACAGGATGAGGCGTCCCCCAAACACATGACCCCAAAATAGGTTATCAAATTCGTTTTCTAATCTCAAATACCTTTCATTTGAGCCACATATTGGCATGGTCGGAAAAGGGGTGATGCCCTAAATACATGGTCCTACATTTGGATATCAAATTCGTATTCTACTCCAATATACCTTTATTTGAGCCCCATATTGCGATGGTCACTAAAAAATTGCTGTTTGTGGGGTATTTTGGGAAAGGGGTAGACCCCCGGAAAATTGTCCCGAAAATGGGTAGCAATTCTTGCTTACCCCCAATTCCTTTCTTTTTTGAGCTCCACATTGAATTGGTCGGTCGGTTAGGGTGGTCCCCCAAACACTAAGCCCGGAAAATATATCAGCAACGTGCTCTATTCTCATATACATATATATCATTTATTTGAACCCCATATTGCCATTGCCCTCAAAATTGGATATCAAATTCGTTTTCCAATCTCAATTAAACTCCTTATTTCAAAAGTCAGCAAATATGTCCAGTTTGGAGTATTGGCCCTAAAAACTATGAATATTTAGTTCCACTCTCTTTATGATCCAAATTGTCTTGGTGAGCAAATATGTCCTATTTGGGGGTTGTTATGGTGGTGGGACGTCCGCTAGACAGTTGGCCCCTAATGTTGATGTCAGATACGCGGTCTACTCCCACATACCTTTAATTTGAGCCCCATATTTCCATAGTCGGCAAACACGACCGGCTTGGGGGTGTTTTGGGGGATGGGTGGCCACTCAGTGAGTTGGCCTTGAAAATATATATCGGATTCGTGTTCCACTTTAAAAACCCTCTTATTTGAGCCTCATATTGCAATAGTCAGTAAATACTTCCTATTTGGGCGGTGTTGTGGGGTGGGGTGGACCCATAGACACTTTTCCGAATATTGACATCAGATTCGTGCTTTACTCCCAAAGACCTTTCATTTGAGCCCCATATTGCTATGGTCGTATATTTGTCCCCTTTGGGGGATGTTTTTGGTGAGAGACGGCCCCCCAAACACTTGGTCCCATAGTTGGATATCAGATTCGTATTCTACATTCAAATACCTTTTATTTAAGTCCCATATTCCCATGATCAGTAAATAAGTCCTGTTTGGGGGGTGTTTTGGGAAAGGGGTGAACCCCCAGAAACGTGGTACCACATTTGGATGTCAGATTCGTATTCTATTCGCAAATACCTTTCATTTGAGTCCCATATTGCCATGGTCGGTAAATATGTCCGAATGAGGGGTGTATTGGGGGTTGGGGTGGTCCCCAAACACTTGGTGCGACAATTGGATATCAGATACGTTTTCTTATCCTAAATACCTTTCATTTGAGTCCCATATTGTCGTGATTGGTCTAAATATATGTTTGGTTGGTTTGGGGGTGGGGCAGCCCCCCTTGGTACCCCATCTGAAATTTGGATACCAAATTTTTATTTTTAGGGTACTAAAGGGTGATTTTTTTGAGGTTAGGATTTTCATGCATTAGTATTTGACAGATCACGTGGGATTTCAGACATGGTGTCAAAGAGAAAGATGCTCAGTATGCTTTGACATTTCATCATGAATAGACTTACTAACGAGCAACGCTTGCAAATCATTGAATTTTATTACCAAAATCAGTGTTCGGTTCGAAATGTGTTCAAATTTTGACAAATTTTGTTCAGCGATGAGGCTCATTTCTGGTTGAATGGCTACGTAAATAAGCAAATTGTACGCTGGTGGAATCATTGGACCGTATTTTTTCAAAGATGCTGTTGGACGCAACGTTACGGTGAATGAACACATTTCGAACCGAACACTGATTTTGGTAATAAAATTCAATGATTTGCAAGCGTTGCTCGTTAATAAGTCTATTCATGATGAAATGTCAAAGCATACTGAGCATCTTTCTCTTTGACACCATGTCTGAAATCCCACGTGATCTGTCAAATACTAATGCATGAAAATCCTAACCTCAAAAAAATCACCCTTTAGTTGATAAGAAAAATTGTAAAATAAAGTTTTAGTCAGTTGTTAAAGAAACCCAAACTCACTCGTACTACCTTTAATTGGCGGAGTCAAAAGGCGACCAATCGACAAAAATTTCCATATTGTCGCTGTTGGATATCTAAGGGCATATTAGATACCACAGGTATTGAGGGAATATCAGTACCAGACAGAAATAAGTCATCGGTTGAAACCGACGTTCTCCAGGATCACCGTCATCAACACTACATTTTATTGAAGAGAATTAACAACACTGAATAAAAAGAATAAACGGACAACGGCTGAAACAACTAAATATGCAGCTAACACACCTGTGGGCAGGGTTAATGTGAGTAATATTGTGACTGAAAAAAAATATATATATATATATATATAGAAATATATAAAAATATAGAATATACATATATATCAAACAAAACAAAAATTGTGCAAAAGAAACAAAAGAAATCTTGAAAAATAAACAGAATACAGAAGAATTGAGCTAAGCTAATTGTGATCGAAAAGAAAATTTGTTTCAAATATCTGCGACCTCCATTTCTGTGCACTCCAGATAGAAACAATAAAATTTGCGACCTCCATTGCGGAGCACACCAAATTTTTTTTTTTTACAAAAAATGGGTATATATATATATAATTCAAAGGAAATATAAGTACAAAAAAGATAGTTGTTCTGTTATAGCGAGAAGACAACGGGATTAAAAAAAAAACAAGTAAAAAGGCGTTAAGTTCGGCCGGGCCGAACTTTGGATACCCACCACCTCGGGTATATATGTAAACCACCTTTCGTCAAATCCGGGGAAAAATGCTATATCGAAATATGTTCCGATTTGGACCAAATACTGATAAGTACAAGTCACTGTTCAACTGTGTAAAACCAAATGTTGATCTTTTTAGTAGGTATATCTAAAAATAAATCGATCTGAACCATAAACGACACGGATGTCGAAAAGCCTAACATACGTCACTGTGTCAAATTTCAGTGAAATCGGATTATAAATGCGCCTTTTATTGGGCCAAGGCTTTTCATCGAGATATCGGTCTATATGGCAGCTATATCCAAATCTGAACCGATTTCGACCAAGTTGCAGATAAATGTCGAAGAGCCTCCCAAATTTCGGCGAAATTGGATAATAAATGCGCTTTTATGGCCCCAAAACCATAAATCAAGAATTCGGTCTATATTGCAGCTATATCCAAATCTTGACCGATCTGAGCCAAATTGAAAAATAATATCGAAAGTTTTAACACAACTCACTGTCCTAAATTTCGGCGACATCGGACAATAAATGTGCTTTTTATGGGCTCAAAACCTTAAATCGAGAGATTGGTCTATATGGCAGCTATATCCAAATCTGAACCGATCTGAGCCAAATTGACGAAGGATGTCGAAGGGCCTAACACAACTTACTGTCCCGAATTTCAGCAAAATCAAGTAATAAATGTGGCTTTTATGGGCCTAAGACCCTAAATCAGAGGATCGGTCTATATGGCAGCTATATCCAAATCTGAACCGATCTGGGCCAAATTGACGAAGAATGTCGAAAGACCAAAGAGAACTCACTGTCCCAAATTTCAGCAAAATCGGATAATAAATGTGGCTTTTATGGGCCTAAGACCCTAAATCGGTGGATCGGTCTATATGGCAGCCATATCCAAATCTGGACCGATTTCGACCTAGTTGCAGATAAATGTCGAAGAGCCTAACAGAACTCACTGTCCCAAATTTCGGCGAAATTGGATAATAAATGCGCCTTTTATGGTTCGGTCTTATATCGGTCTATATTGCAGCTATATCCAAATCTGGACCGATCTGAGCCAAATTGAAAAATAATATTGAAAGTTTTAACACAACTTACTGTCCTAAATTTCGGCGACATCGGACAATAAATGTGCCTTTTATGGGCTCAAAACCTTAAATCGAGAGATTGGTCTATATGGCAGCTATATCCAAATCTGAACCGACCTGAGCCAAATTTACGAAGGATGTCGAAGGACCTAAGAGGACTCACCGTCCCAAATTTCAGCAAAATCGGATAATATATGTGGCTTTCATTGGCCTAAGACCCTAAATCGGTGGATCGGTCTATATGACAGCTATATCCAAATCTGAACCGATCTGGGCCAAATTGACGAAGAATGTCGAAGGACCTAAGAGGACTCACTGTCCCAAATTTCAGCAAAATCGGATAATAAATGTGGCTTTTATGGGCCTAAGACCCTAAATCGGTGGATCGGTCTATATGGCAGCTATATCCAAATCTGGACCGAACTGAGCCAAATTGTCGGAGGATGTTGGGGGGCCAAACATAGCTCACAGTCCCAAATTTCAGCAAAATCGGATAATAAATGTGGCTTTTATTGGCCTAAGACCCTAAATCGGTGGATCGGTCTATATGGGGGCTATATCAAGATATAGTCCGATATAGCCCATCTTCGAACTTAACCTGCTTATGAACAAAGGGAATCTATGCAAAATTTCAGCTCAATATCTCTATTTTTAAAGACTGTAGCGTGATTTTAACAGACAGACGGACGGACATGTCTAGATCGTCTTAGATTTTTACGCTGATCAAGAATATATATACTTATAGGGTCGGAAATGGATATTTCGAAGTGTTGCAAGCGGAATGACAAATATACCCCCATCCTTCGGTGGTGGGTATAAAAAGCAGGAAGACCACAATAAAACTTTTCCCACTAATTATACCCACCACCGAAGGATGGGGGTATATTCATTTTGTCATTCCGTTTGCAACACTTTGAAATATCCATTTCCGACCCTATAAGATATATATATTCTTGATCAGCGTAAAAATCTAAGACGATCTAGACATGTCCGTCCGTCTGTCTGTTGAAATCACGCTACAGTCTTTAAAAATAGAGATATTGAGCTGAAATTTTGCATAGATTCCTTTTTTGTCCATAAGCAGGTTAAGTTCGAAGATGGGCTGTATCGGACTATATCTTGATATAGCCCCATATAGACCGATCCACCGATTTAGGGTCTTAGGCCAATGAAAGCCACATTTATTATCCGATTTTGCTGAAATTTGGGACAGTGAGTCCTCTTAGGTCCTTCGACATTCCTCGTCAATTTGGCCCAGATCGGTTTAGATTTGGATATAGCTGTCATATAAACCGATCCACCGATTTAGGGTCTTAGGCCAATGAAAGCCACATATATTATCCGATTTTGCTGAAATTTGGGACAGTGAGTCCTCTTAGGTCCTTCGACATCCTTCGTAAATTTGGCTCAGATCGGTTCAGATTTGGATATAGCTGCCATATAGACCAATCTCTCGATTTAAGGTTTTGAGCCCATAAAAGGCACATTTATTGTCCGATGTCGCCGAAATTTAGGACAGTAAATTGTGTTAAAACTTTCAATATTATTTTTCAATTTGGCTCAGATCGGTCCAGATTTGGATATAGCTGCAATATAGACCGATATAAGACCGAACCATAAAAGGCGCATTTATTATCCAATTTCGCCGAAATTTGGGACAGTGAGTTCTGTTAGGCTCTTCGACATTTATCTGCAACTAGGTCGAAATCGGTCCAGATTTGGATATAGCTGCCATATAGGCCGATATCTCGATGAAAAGCTTTGGCCCAATAAAAGGGCATTTATATCCGATTTCACTGAAATTTGACACAGTGCCGTATGTTAGGCTTTTCGACATCCGTGTCGTTTATGGTTTAAATCGGTTTATTTTTAGATATACCTACTAAAAAGATCAAAATTTGGTTTTACACAGTTGAACAATGACTTGTATTTATCAGTATTTGGTCCAAATCGGAACATATTTCGATATATCATTTTTCCCCGGATTTGACGAAAAGTGGTTTACATATAAACCCGAGGTGGTGGGTATCCAAAGTTCGGCCCGGCCGAACTTAACGCCTTTTTACTTGTTTTACCTTCTTGTGATTTAAAAAAAAAATTGTTGTTGTTTACGGTTTAATGAGCAGAGAAAGACCACAATAAAACTTTTTTCCACTTATTTTAATTTCTTGTGATTTGGAAATTTTTAAGTTGTTTACGGTTTAATGAGCAGTAAGGCTAGGTTTTTGCCATATCCAAAAAGTTTTGGAATTTTCAAGTCAGGAAGCCTGAATAACATTCCTGAGAATAACATAGCCGATTTCCGTATGTCTCTAAACAAGGTTTACCCGACGATGGCTCAGGAAACCGATATAATTAGCTCACTTCGGATACCAGACGTTATTAAAGACTTGCCTAAATTTGACGGGAACCCACGTCTTCTATATGAATTTGTTAGTAACGTAGAGGAGATACTATTATTACACTATTATCAAGGGAACCGACAATACCCCATAAGCACAAATCCTACTTAGGGCGATTAGGAATAAAATAGACGGACAGGCTAATGAGGTTTTGAACATGTATGGAACTCCCCTTAATTGGGATGATATAAAGAGGAACCTGATTTCCCACTATTCCGTCAAGAGAACGGAGACATCCCTCATTAGGGATCTACATTCTTTGAAACAATATGGGAAACCGTTAGAGAAATATTTTAGCGAGATAATGGAGATACAATCAGCTTTGTATAATAATCTTTCCATTCATGAAAGCGAGAGGGCAGTAATAAATGCAAAGAGGGACCTTTTTTCAGAAATGTGCCTAAACTCTTTTCTTTCCGGTCTTCGCGAACCAATGGGGTCTACAGTTAGGGCGATGAGACCTGGCTCCTTGGCTTTCGAGTACTGTATAGGGGAGCAAAACATCCATTATTCGCGATCGGACTCGAGTAGACCCAAACAGAACCGTTGGGGATCGAATAACCAGGTACCTTATTCTAGGAGCTTCCCATATCGACGGGATTACGGGAATAATTTTAATCCATCTCGAGGAAATCTTGATAGATCAAATAGACAATTTAGTTCCAACAACCAATCCTTCAACTCGAATTATTATAACCAGGATGTGAATCGGTATCAATATCAGCCACAAAATCGTAGTAGCGATTATAACGATAGGCAGGATCAGACCTTCGGAACAACCCTAAGGCAAACAAATTGTAGACAATCCAACCTCCACCTGAACCAATGGATACGAGCACGAATTTCATGAAATTGGAAAAGAACTCTGGGAGGTTCAAATCGAACCCGAGCACTCGATTCAGTAGATTTTCTAACAGAGGGGAATTAAATAATGTGAATGGATTTGGATCTGTTGACCAGACAAATTGCGAGGAGGAAGATTTTGGCAAGAGGAAAGTCTACACTTTTGAACGGGACATGACGAACCTGGAAAGATACGAGGAAAATATTATCGACGACAGTCAGGATTTTCGACATTTCGCCTCGAAAAACAGACAGGATACATAGACATTAATAACCTCGGAAATGAATTGCCTTACATTAACATATCTTCACCTTTCGGACGACCTTTGAAATTTCTGATTGACAATAGAGCTTCAGCTTCCTTCATAATCCCTGAATTTGTGAATCCAAACGACATCAGGGAATGCGAATCGATCACAATTTCTGCCCTTCGTAATTAACATAAGATCAATAGGAAAGTTACCTTGACATTTTTCACAGAAATTGGAAGGTCGGTCAATTTCACTTTTTTCGTTTTCCAATTCCATGGCTACTACGATGGACTGTTAGGCACAGACTATCTGACAAAAATAGAGGCAAAAGTGGACCTTAAAGACAAAGTACTAATTACAGGCGACATTAGCATACCTTTAAACCTCAAACCGAATTTTTCGTCCAGTTTACACACCATAATAGCGAAGACGAAACAACTCATAGAACTCCCTGTAGATGTTGAAAAGGGTGACTTTTTGATAGGAAAAATTGGCCAACGGATTAATTGTCTCACCTGGGTTATACAATGGAGATAACTGGGTTAGTAGAATATAGATAGTTAATCCCACAGATATAGATTTGAAACTTTTCATGAAACAGCCAATGAAGGTGAATCCATACGACTCAACTGATTTTGTAGAACTTAATCAGGTTGACGTACGGTATGACACGGCGGACGATGATTCTAGGAAATTGACAGACTTATTACGTATAGAACATCTCAATAGTGAAGAGAGGAGTTCCTTAGTCTTTGTAGACGATATGAAAATGTCTTCTATAAAGAAGGCGAGACATTAACCCTCACGAACGAAGTGAAGCATAGAATCTCTACAACGGACGATATTCCGATATATACAAGGTCTTACAGATACCCTTTTGTTCATAAGGAGGAAGTCCGCCGACAGATATCGGACATGTTAGATCAGGGCATAATAAGGCCAATCTATTCCCCATGGAGTTCTCCAGTATGGATCGTACCGAAGAAGAAATATGCATCTGGAAAACAGAAGTGGAGACTAGTGATAGACTACAGAAAGCTAAACGAGAAGACAGTTTCTGATAGGTACCCATTACCCAATATCTCGGAGATCCTAGATAAATTAGGCAAGTGCCTCTACTTTTCCACATGAGATTTGGCAAGCGGATTTCATCAGATAGAGATGCACCCAAAGGACATTCAGAAGACAGCGTTTACTGTAGAGGCCGGCCACTATGAATACGTCAGGATGCCCTTTGGCTTGTAGAATGCACCATCCACTTTCCAAAGAGTGATGGATAACACTGCTTAGAGATTTGATTGGGAAGACAAGTTTGGTCTATCTGGATGACATCATCATATATTCGACATCTCTGCAGGAGCATATGGTCAGTCTGAAGCAGGTTTTCGGAAGACTACGATCTTCGAATTTTAAGATACAGTTAGACAAGTCTGAATTTCTTCGAAAAGAAATAGCGTTCTTAGGTCATTTAGTCTCGACTGAAGGCATAAAACCGAACCCGGCGAAGATCGAGGCTATACAGAAGTTTCCTATTCCTCGGACTAGAAGGGAGATAAAATCGTTCGTAGGATTACTAAGTTACTGTAGGAAATTCATCCCTGACCTAGCCAGACTTTTAAGGCCCATGACGGACTGTCTTAAACAAGACAGACGAATTACACTCGAAAAGGACTACGTAGAATCATTTGAGACTTGTGGGCGAATTCAAATGAATGACCCTATTCTGCAATATCCAGACTTTACCAAACTTTTGTATTGACAACGGATGCTAGTAATTTTGCATTAGGTGCGGTTTTATCACAAGGTCGGATAGGGAGCGACAAACCTATCTGTTATGCTAGTAGGACCCTTTCAAGCAGCGAGAAAGGGCCCTTTCAAGTTACTATAGAGAAAGAATTACTTGCTATAATCTGGGCTACCAAATATTTTCGACCCTATCTTTTCGGGCAAAAATTTCAGATAGTAACGGATCACCGACCGCTCACATGGCTGATGTCATTGAAAGAGCCTAACTCGAAACTCGTTAGATGGCGATTGAAACTGGAGAAATACGACTATGAGATCGTCTATAAGAAAGGTACTCTAAATAGGAATGCGGACGCGTTAAGCAGGATAAGGATTGATAGCGGAAAAGTTGCTGACGTGAACATGAATGTCTCTGGGGAATTTTCTACCATACATTCATGTCTAGAGAACCTAGACGATGGAATTTCGATCTCTGAAAAACCTCTAAATGAATTCAATATTCAACTAGTCCTCGATAAATCCGCCGAGAAACGTATGATGAGGGTCGAGAACGTTTTCCGTAACAAGCAGCGTAGGACGATAAAGGAACCTGAGTTTACAGAGGAGGTAGTGATGAGGATATTAAAGGAATTTCTCCCTCCAAGAAAACTAACGGCTGTCTACACGAACGACGATATTTTCAAAACAGTACAACTAGTGTACTCCTTTGTACTTTGCGAACAGAAAGTAATGTCGTGTAGTTCGTTGTATAAGACTTTTATTAGACGTGACAGACCAGGACAGACAAGTGGAACTAGTAAGGGATTGCCATGAGAATAGGAATCACAGGGGGATATCAGAGACTTACAATTACCTTAAAATGACTTACTATTTCCCTCTCATGCAGGAGATAATTAACAAGACTATAAATAACTGCGTAATCTCCGCCACTCTCAAATACGATCGAAATCCACCAAAGATTTCTGCGGACAATACCAAATAGCACTACACTTCACTTCATTCCAACAGTCGTCTAGTAATTCACCTGTGGAAAGACTACATTCTACTCTAACAGAAATCTATCGAATAATATTGACTACCAGGAAACAGAAAAAACTCCAGACCGATCATGAAGAGATCTAAGACGAGACCTTCATGACATATACTAACACAATTCACTCTTCCACAAAATTTACCTCTTACGAACTCTTTTTCGGCAGACCATATAACTTCACAGATAAGTTGGAATTCAGAAACGGACATGAATTTCTAGATAAACTCAACGAATACAGGGACAAATTATATCCAGTAGTGAAGGTTTTAGACGCAAAGAAGAAATTAATTTCTAAACGCAATAATAACCGAAAGGATCCAGAGCTATGGGACGAAAACGAGGAAATATATAGGAAGGAATGCAGGAGGAATAAACTAACTCCAAGATTTTCTAAAAAAAAGAGTGTCAAGTAATCAATTTACTATCCTGACTACGAACAACAAGAAACTACATAAAAGCAAGATGAAGTTAAGGAAGAGAAAATAATCGATATTTAATTTTTGTATCTAGTTTACCCCCCGCACTCGGGCAAATGTTGGAGGTATATAATTTTGACACAGACCAAAATATGGCAGTCTTCGAAATTGGAAAATCTAGAGCAATAGAGGACTATTTCAGTCTGATACACATTATTGACTTGGACAATTACAACGACCAGATAACAAATATATCTGCCATTGTTGAGGAATTTGGAAAACAAAGCATACTACAGGATTCCGCCAAAATGTGAAGGTTGAAATTAGGGAATGTAATGACCAAACTGGATACATTAAATCCGTGCAGAAGGAAGAAAAGAGGACTTATAAATGGACTTGGATCGGCAATCAAATTTATTACTGGAAACATGGACGCAAACGACGCTGAGACTATTAATAAACAAATTCAAGATTTAGAGAGCTTAACCTATGAATCGGCCGACATAATACAGAACCAAAAGAATTTAAACCTACAGATGATCGAAAGATTTAAAAACCTGACTGGACACATAAACTATCAACAAGACGTGATAAATAAATTTTTGACCAGACTTTCAGCAGAAACTTCCAATAGTATAAAGAGGGAAGATACTATTTTGGAAGAAATGCATTATATGAATCAACTTAACCTCAATATTGATTTACTGTCGGACCATATTTCAGACATAATAGATTCACTAATGCTGGCTAAACTAGGTACGATGTCTTAACTCATTCTTCACCCCGAAGAAACCACCATAATACGAAATATTTTCAAATCACAAGGAATCAACCTAATATCAGATCAACACATTTATGAACTCTTGGAACTCCAAGCTTACTATAACAACAACAACCTAATCTTTAATATAAAAATACCAAATTTTTCAAACGAAACTTACACATTTTACCATTTAGTTCCACTACCCATAAACGAAACCATGCGAATTATAACTAAACCTTATATAAATTATAATAATCAAAGCATACAACATCTCACTGACCCCTATCCACGAATCGAGAATACCCACTATTGTAAAAAACCTACAGCAACTGAAGAAACAGATAAATCCACCTGTATTGGCAATATAATAACCGGAAAAGCACCTATCTGTCCCCTAGAAGATGTTGGCCGCGGATCCTCAATATTCCAACCGGAAAATAACTACATAATATTTATCAATATAAAACCATTACCAATCACGTCCACTTGCAGCAAAACCAACTTCACAATTAGGGGGAATTTGCTAATACATTTCTCAAACTGCTCAGCTACCACAGACTCAGTGACCTATAAGGACAACCCTCTATATTTTTGGGACCGAATTATGATAACTCCACCCAATTACAACAAGATAAAAGCCTCATCTATAAGCGACACATTTAATCTCATAAAGTTAAGAGACTACACCTTTAACAATGGATTCGATATTCTCGACCTAAGACAATATACATCAACTAGAAACAACATCATATTCGGTTCACTAATAATTCTCGGAATAATACTAATTTGCAGCTCAACCATCCTATGGAAGAAATCTAGTATAAAATTCTATCCAGAACAGTTGAAGGTCGCTCTGGCCCCATCGACTTCACTGTGGCCTTCGCTCTACACTAAGGGGGGAGGAGTTACATTAGGCCCACCACCACCAAAGCCACCGAGGATGACAGCACCCTAATATAACATAAATAATTTTTATACCCTCCACCATAAGATGGGGGGTATACTAATTTCGTCATTCTGTTTGTAACTACTCGAAATATTCGTCTGAGACCCCATAAAGTATATATATTCTTGATCGTCGCGACATTTTAGCCGCTTGAAATTTTGCACAAATACTTCTTATTAGTGTAGGTCGGTTGGTATTGTAAATATCGGGCCATATCGGTCCATGTTTTGATATAGCTGCCATATAAACCGATCTTGGGTCTTGACTTCTTGAGCCTCTAGCGTGAGCAATTCTTATCCGATCAGAATAAAATTTTGCACCGTAACGTTGCGTCCAACAGCATCTTTCAAAAAATACGGTCCAATGATTCCACCAGCGTACAAACCAAACCAAACAGTGCATTTTTCGGGATGCAGTTCTTGAACGGCTTCTGGTTGCTCTTCACTCCAAATGCGGCAATTTTGCTTATTTACGTAGCCATTCAACCAGAAATGAGCCTCATCGCTGAACGGTGAATGAACACATTTCGAACCGAACACTGATTTTGGTAATAAAATTCAAAGATTTGCAAGCGTTGATCGTTAGTAAGTCTATTCATAATGAAATGTCAAAGCATACTGAGCATCTTTCTCTTTGACACCATGTCTGAAATCCCACGTGATCTGTCAAATACTAATGCATGAAAATCCTAACCTCAAAAAAATCACCCTTTAGCTGTCATATAAACCGATCTGGGATCTTGAATTCTTGAGCCTATAGAGTGCTTAATTTTTATCCGATTGGAATGGAATTTTGCACAACGTGTTTTGTTATGATATCCAACAACTGTGCCAAGTATGGTTCAAATCGGTCCATAACCTGATATAGCTGCCATATAAACCGATCTTGGGTCTTGACTTCTTGAGCCTCTAGAGGGCGCAATTCTTATCCGATTTGAATGAATTTTTTGCACTAAGTGTTTTCTTATGATATCCAACAACTGTGCCAAGTGTGGTTCAATTCGGTTCATAACCTGATATAGCTGTCATATAAACAGATCTGGGGACTTGAATTCTTGAGCCTCTAGAAGGCGCAATTCCTATCCGATTTGGCTGAAATTTTTCATGAAGTTATTTATTCTTACTTCCAACAATTGTGTCAAATAAGGTTCAAATCGGTTTATAACCTGATATAGCTGCCATATAGACTGATCTGGGATCTTGACTTCTTGAGCCTCTAGAGGTCGCAATTATTATCCAATTTGCCTGAAATTTTGTACTAAGGATCTTCTCATGCCCGTCAACATACGTGTTTATTATGATCTGAATCGGTCTATAGCCCGATACAGCTCCCATATAAATCGATTTCTCTATTTTACTTCTTGAGCCTCCAAAGGGCGCAATATTATTCGAATTGGATGACATTTTATACAGTTCTCCAACATGTAATTTAATTGTGGTCCAAACCGGACCATATCTTGATATCGCTCTAATAGCAGAGCAAATCTTTTCTTATATCCTTTTTTGCCTAAGAAGAGATGCCGGGAAAGGAACTCGACAAATGCGATCCATGGTGGAGGGTATGTAAGATCCGGTCCGGCTGAACTTATCACGCTTTTACTTGTTTTAACTTTAAATAGACAACACCCTAAAATAAGATAAATAATATATTAATTTTAGATAGACAGCACCCTAATATAAGATATATATCAAGTAAAAGCGTGCTAAGTTCGGCCGGGCCGAATCTTATATACCCTCCACCATGGATCGCATTTGTCGAGTTCTTTTCCCGGCATTTCTTCTTAGGCAAAAAAGGATATAAGAAAAGAGTTGCTCTGCTATTAAAACGATATCAAGATATGGTCCGGTTCGGACCATTGGGGCTCACAAAGTAAAATAGAGAGAACGATTTTTATGGGATCTGTATCGGGCTATAGACCGATTCAGACCATAATAAACACGTTTGTTGATGGTCATGAGAGGATCCATCGTACAAAATTTCAGGCATATAGGATAATAATTGCGACCTCTAGGGGTCAAGAAGTCAAGATCCCAGATCGGTATATATGGCAGCTATATCAGGTTATGAACCGATTTGAACCTTATTTGACACAGTTGTTGAAAGTAAAAATAAAATACGTCATGCCAAATTTTAGCCAAATCGGATAAGAATTGCGCCCTCTAGAAGCTCAAGAAGTCAAATCCCCAGATCTGTTTATATGACAGCTATATCAGGTTATGGGCCGATTTCATTTATACTTGGCACAGTTGTTGGATATCATAACGAAATACTTCGTGCAAAAATTCATTCAAATCGGATAAGAATTGTGCCCTCTAGAGGCTAAAGAAGTCAAGACCCAAGATCGGTTTATATGGCAGCTATATCAGGTTATGGACCGATTTAAACCATACTTGGCACAGTTGTTGGGTATTGAAACAAAACAAGTCGTGCGAAATTCCATTCTAATCGGATAAGAATTGCGCCCTCTAGAGGCTCAAGAAGTCAAGACCCAAGATCGGTTTATATGGCAGCTATATCAGGTTATAAACCGATTTGAACCATACTTGGCACAGTTGTTGGATATCATAACAAAACACGTCGTGCAAAATTTCATTCTGATCAGATAAGAATTGCGCACGCTAGAGGCTCAAGAAGTCAAGACCCAAGATCGGTTTATATGGCAGCTAAATCAGGTTATGGACCGATTTGAACTTTACTTGGCACAGTTGTTGGGTATCATAGCAAAACACGTCGTGCAGAATTTCATTCCAATCGGATAAGAATTGCGCACTCTAGATGCTCAAGAAGTCAAGATCCCAAGATCGGTTTATATGGCAGCTATATCAGGTTATGGACCGATTTGAACCATACTTGACACAGTTGTTGGACACAACATCAAAACACGTGGTGCAAAATTTCATTCCAATCGGATAAGAATTGCGCACTCTAGAGGCTCAAGAAGTCAAGACCCAAGATCGGTTTATATGGCAGCTATATCAGGTTATAAACCGATTTGAACCATACTTGGCACAGGTGTTGGATATCATAACAAAACACGTCGTGCAAAATTTCATTCTGATCGGATAAGAATTGCGCACGCTAGAGGCTCAAGAAGTCAAGACCCAAGATCGGTTTATATGGCAGCTATATCAGGTTATGGACCGATTTGAACTATACTTGACACAGTTGTTGGATATCATAGCAAAACACGTTGTGCAAAATTTCATTCCAATCGGATAAGAATTGAGCACTCTAGAGGCTCAAGAAGTCAAGACCCAAGATCGGTTTATATGGCAGCTATATCAAAACATGGACCGATATAGCCCATTTACAATACCAACCGACCTATACTAATAAAAAATATTTGTGCAAAATTTCAAGAGGCTAGCTTTACTCCTTCGGAAGTTAGCGTGCTTTCGACAGACAGACGGACGGACGGACGGACAGACGGACGGACATGGCTAGATCGACATAAAATGTCGCGACGATCAAGAATATATATACTTTATGGGGTCTCAGACGAATATTTCGAGTAGTTACAAACAGAATGACGAAATTAGTATGCCCCCCATCTTATGGTGGAGGGTATAATAATTTAACTTTGAATATAAGAGATCCTAGTATACAATAAGTAGCACTCTCAGCAATTTAAGCACCTCTTATTATTAAGAACTCGAATAACATTTAGCAATCGGAAATAAACCAGAGAGATTTAAAAAGAAACACTAAAACAATTTCAACACCTTCTTTGTCAAAACACACAACAAGAATAAAGAACTTTAATCAGGCCAATCGTTTTTGCAAAACAAGCAAATCCATAGAAACACACACACACTAATACATACATAGATATAAATTATTAGTTGATAAGAAAAATTGTAAAATGAAGTTTTAGGCAGTTGTTAAAGAAACCCAAACTCACTTGTTCTACCTTTAATTCGCGTTACATTCAATTGCAGTGTATACATCCAAATAAATTTCTGACTTCAGTTCACGTATGGACATAAACCAGTGGGCATGCAGTCAACTTAATTAGCGTAGATTTAAGTTAAGTTTGAGTATAATTTTGAAATAAAAATAAACAAGCGTGTTGCTCCGGCACGCAAACCCTTTCAAAACAAAAAGTATTAAAAAAGATTTCTTAATTTACATAAGTACTCTTGTATTGCTACAATAAATACAACATTGAGCAACATTTATGAGAAACATATGGCTGAGTTCATTAAGTTACACCATCAATCCACTAATATTTTTTACACTTTTAGCTATTTGGCTCATTGCGTTGGGGTTGGAGTAGTCATATTCGTCACAGGCAATTTTCGCCTAGGCTCGACTTAAAGCAAGAACAGTTCAACGCCAACCCTTTGACATTCAGTGTCGCTGTTATATCATATCTGCACTATCGAGCCCTTTGAAACATGGGGGAGAGTGTTCACATAGAACATAAAAACGAGAATACGTATTTCTTCAGACTTTCATTTTGTATACCTATTGAAATATTAAATAGAACCTTGTAAGATTTTCTAACCATAGGGCCTGAATTGTGGCTACTACAGCCTTGAAGGGCCATATCGGATGAAAGATATATATCGGAGCTATATATAAAAAGTTTGTCCATTTTCGACGAAATTTTGCACACTTGTGAGGACGTCAAATAAAACACCTCCTGCTCTTGTGAAGATCAGACCGAAACTGTGGCTTCTACAAGCTTAAAAGGGCATATCGAATGAAAGATATATATGGGAGCTATTTGAAAATTGACCCGATTTTTACGAAATCTTGCAGACGTATAAAAACGTCAAATAAAATATCTTTTGCTTAATGGTGTATAGATCGGACTAAAATTGTGGCCTCTACAGCCTTAAAAGGCCATATCAGATGAAAGATATATGGGAGCTATATCTAAATCTGATCCGACTTTGACGAAATTTTGTACACACATGAGGACATCGAATAAAAAATCCTCTTGCTTAATTTTGTACAGATCGGACAAAAGTTGTGGCTTCTACAGCCTTAAAAGATCATATCGGATAAAAGATATATATGGGAGCTACATCTAAATTTGGTCCGATTTTGATGACATTTTGCACACATATGAGGATTTCAAATAACACACCTCGTGCTCAATTTTGTGAAGATCGGACCGATACTGTGGCTTAAAAGGCCATATCGGATGAGAGATATATATGGGATCTATTGTATATTTAAATCTGAATCAATAGCGTTCGTCCTTGGCTTGTGCAAAATTTCATGACAATCGGCCAACAAATGCGACCTGTACCTTGATCACAAGAAAACTTAATCGAATCAGAGAGAGAGAGAGAGAGAGATTCTGAGCCGATCGGTATACTTATCAATGGGTCCAGCTCTTCTCCTTCTTAGCATTGCAAACAAATGCACAAAGTTATAATACCCTTTAGTATTTATATTTATAATAAAGAAATACCACAATTGATTAACCTTTGAAATAATGACTGACGTAAAGTTGCATAGTTAGTTCTTTAGGTTAGGTTAGGTTTAAGTGGCAGTCTGCCATCAGACTCACGTAGACGTTTTCGTCCATTGTGATACCACAGGAACAGAAGGAAGATGCTTTCTAGTCCCTACCATTGAACCATCCAGATCGCTTTAAAAACCCCAATAACTTGCGAATTTTCACATCCGCTTAATCAAACAGGTTCTCAAAGAAATGAGAACCTAAAGTGGAACTTCTTCTGACTGCTAGTGCGGGACACACACACAGAAGGTGTTATATAGTCTCTTCTTCTTCGATGTTCTCACAGCTTCTGCAAAAGTCGTGGCTGGCTATCTTCAGTCTGTCAGCATGTTCTCTGATTAGAAAGTGACCTGTCATGACGGACCCAATGACTGAGACGTCTGTTCTAGCCAATGACAGAAAAGCGATAGAGAAATTCAAGTCTTGGTTAGGACCCATAGTTTTGAAATGCTCACAGCCCTCTCTTTGTGGCCATCTATCATTCGTTGTCCTTTGGGCCTGGTCCTGAAGACTTAGCTTACATGTCGCTAGGGCCATACCCACCGATTCCATTGTCCCTGCAATGTGTAGGGTAGTTCGTAGTCTCGCAAGTTCTTCCGCTTTACAATTCCCTCTGATATTTCTCCCTTTCCCCGTAATCTCGAGTAGTTTAAATCCCGGAATTCTCAGTCCACGAACCATTCCTCCACACACCCGTACCTGAATAAGAACCTCGTAAATTCCCCCTGCCATCAGGAGGACCTTTAGTGCCGCCGAAGCGGCCTTACGATGGTGGAGTTTTATCTGTAGAAACCGGACCATAGTCAGGATTCAGAACTTCCACCACTGTTGTGTTAGCCTTGTCTTCTGATTACACCAGGAGTTCGTCCTCACAAGATTCGTTAGATCTTGTCATGATGACCTTCCGTACGCATCCAGGGGCAGGTGAGAAAGCTGTGGAACCAATCTTCCTTAGGACACTGGACACTTGCGTTGTGGAAGATTCCTCCATAGATGCTTCATTAGCTGCTGCCGTCGATATACTTTTTGAGCTCCGTGCTTCCCCCCACGCGCACACCTTAAGTCCATTCCAACCGGATGACCCACCCATACAGGGCTTGTCGGGTCCCGTTTCGATGCCATCCCCTCCTGTCTCGATTGTGGCAGAAAGATTTTCAGTTAGTTCTTAGTTATAACAAATTCTGTGTAACCATTTTTATACCCACCACCGGAGGATGGGGGTATCTTCGTTTTGTCATTGCGTTTGCAACACATCGAAATATCCATTTCCAACCCTGTAAAGTATATATATTCTTGATCAGCCTAAAAATCAAAGACAATCTAGCAATGTCCGTCCGTCTGTCTGTTGAAATCACGCTACAGTCTTCAAAAATTGAGATATTGAGCTGAAATTTTGCACAGACTCTTTTTTTGTTCATAAGCAGGTGTTCGAAGATAGACTATAACGGATTATATCTTGATATAGCCCCCATGTAGACCGATCCGCCGATTAAGGGTGTAAGGCCCATAAAAGCCACATTCATTATCCGATATTGCTGCAATGTGGGTCAGTGAGTTGCGTCGTTAGGCCACTAGACATCCTACTTCAATTTGGCCCAGATTTGGATATAGCTGCCAAATAGACCGATCTCTCGATTTAAGCTTTTAACCTATAAAAGGGCATTTATTGTCCGATGTCGCCGAAATTTGGGACAGTGAGTTGTGTTAGGACCTTCGACATATTTCTGCAATTTGGCTTAGATCGATCAAGATTTGGATATAGCTTTCATATAAACCTATCTCTCGATTTAAGGTTTTGGACCCATAAGTGGCGCATTTATTGCCCGATTTCGCCGAAATTCGGGACAATGAGTTGTGTTGAGCCCTACTACATTCTTTTTTAATTTGGCTTAGATCGGTCCAGATTTGGATATAGCTGCCATATAGACCGATCTCTCGATTTAATGTTTTGGGGCGATAAAAGCACATTTATTGACCGATTTCGCCGAAAACTTGGGACAGTGAGTTGTGTTAGTCTTTTCGACATTTTTCTGCAACTTGGCCCAATTCGGTTCAGATTTGGATATAGATGCCATATAGACCGATATCTCGATTTAAAGTCTTGGCCCCATAAAAGGCGCATTTATAATCCGATTTCACTGAAATTTGACACTGTGACTTATGTTAGGCTTTTCGACATCCGTGTCGTATATGGTTTAGATCTGTTTATTTTTAGATATAGCTACAAAAAAGATCAATATTTTGCTTTTGTAAAGCAGAAGGCGTCAATCGAAAGTACTAAAAGGAAATACAAATTTGTCCGGTCTTCAACAGCTTAAAGACCAGCGAAGAGAGGAGCTTCGGAGATAAGAAAGACTTCATGTAATTGCAGAACTTAGAATTTTATTACAAAATTGAAATCCCTGCGGAAGTATTTAACCGAAGACCCTTGAAGACCCTTATATTACTGAAAATTTACACAAATCCGTAGGAACTACATATAATGCCGCTGTAGCAGACATTGTATGCAGCATAAAGGGCCTGAAAGTTAAGCATTCCAAGCCATTGCCAGGAACAACGGAGAAGGCGAACGAAAACCCATCAACTTCTCAAGTTCAGCCAAAAGGAATTAAATCCGCCCCAATGGGTAACAAGGAGGATAAAGGCTCGAATAACAGTTGTAAACCGGTCTCTGCGAGGTTTGCCATCCGTGGATGACGGGAAATCACAACAATTCTACTCCATCAAAATCGATACAATTAAATATCTGTGGATTCAAATACATAATCTTTGCGATGAAGTACAGCAGTATCCGAAAGACTCCTCGGAATCAGGTCTTAACCAGGATGACTACGATGAGTTGAAGAATTCGAAACAACATCACATTTAAAGACTTTGCGTTATGCCGGAAAAACATGAAGAACTAACCAACAGTTATCTCTCAAATGGTTGCGATCTCGTAATTCAATGGCAACTATTTAAAGTGGCGTGAGTTTTATGAGCCATTTTTGCAGATGTTGGATAAGCAAGGGTTTTCCAATGTACAAAAAATGTGGTGCAAAAATGGATATAGGAAATTATTGTCGCTCCCTAAACACACTAAGAGATTCTGAACTGGTCGCTATCACTGGGCCTGTCTTCTCTTCTTCAGTGTGTTATGTACGAATGCACCATACTCTGTACCAATATGACGTAGCGTCTAAGGTTTTTGTTAGGTTTAGACGTAGCATCTAAAAACTCAGTGCTTTTATTTATTTCAAGTAATTGCCACAATTCAATTTATCGATGTATTGCAAATGAAAATATAGACTGAATATAATATATGTTTTGGATGTCGTGGGTAAATAACATACGGCAGCACATAATCTGCTATCAATTTGTTTAATTAAGTCCTTCATATCAATAAATTGTATGCAGATATAATAACAAACTAAACAAGTACTTGAATTAGTATATAGGATGAGAACCCATTTATTGATTTATCCTTTATTGTTATAGCCGCTGGTCATTATTTAAACAAATATTTCATAATTTGATTGGATTGGCGTGAGTTACGATAGTTACGATAGCACAATCCCAACCTTAATAACATTTCCTAATCCACCTACGTTATAATATTTCCAAATAAATTTCATATAAGAACATGTAGGTCACTTCATTTCATTTCATTCCATTTCAACACCTGGTTGCTACATTTAAGAACACACAAACATACATACATACGTAAAAGCTCACACAGTCATCCAGGTGCATCTTTTTGCAACAGTTTTCTCACAGTCATTTTACATACATACATACAAGCTGACACAGTCATTCAACTGCATCTTTAGCAATAGTTTTCTCACAGTCATTTTTGTTAAGCTAAGCTATTCTGTAATTTCTATTGTTAAGTTATTGGTACTTGTGAAAAAATTTGAATAAAGAAAATGACTCCCGTTCTGACAACCAACTAGTGAAGTTGTTATTAATTAACTGGCGCAGTCGGTAGGATATCCCTGATCACCAACTCTATCGAAATCCCATTTAAATTTAGACCAAACTTTTCATCAGGGAAATTCCATATTCCGCCATGTTCGAAACTTGTCATTAAATGCCCAGTAGATACCAAAAACGGCGACTTTTTTTATGAGAAAAACGTTTTTGGAACCCGACTTATTTATTTCTGAAGGTATTTACTTCTCGAGAGAATGGCACAGTTTCGTCGAAATTGTGAACAACTCGGACAAGGAAAAAATTCTATGCATTGAACAACCGATAAAGACAATCCCATATGCGAAGGCGGATTTCATTGAAGTTAACAACTTCAATATAGATGCGGGAACCCCGAACCTCACTAATAACGTATGGAAATCCATTCGGATGAACCATCTAAATGTTGAGGAAAGGAAGGCTTTAATAAACCTCGGCAAAAATTTCGAAGATATATTCTTCAAGGAAGGCGAAACCCTTACCTTCTCTAACCAAATCAAACACCGAGTAAAGACGTCGGATGACATACCAATATTCACTAAATCTTATAGATATCCTTATATACATAAGGAAGAAGTAAGATGTCAAATCGATAAGATGCTACGACAGGGTATTATTAAACCGAGTTTCTCCCCCTGGAGTGCTCCCGTGTGGATAGTCCCTAAAAAGAAGGACGCCAGTGGCATCCAGAAATGGAGACTTGTGATCGATTATAGGAAGTTAAACGAAAAAACTATATGCGACAAATATCCAATACCCAATATTACGGATATATTGGATAAATTGGGAAGAAGCATGTATTTTTCGACACTTGACCTGGCAAGCGGCTTCCACCAGATTGAAATGGACCCAAGAGATGTTTGTAAAACGGCATTTTCTGTTGATGGAGGTCATTTTGAATTCGTACGAATGCCCTTTGGCTTGAAGAATGCCCCATCAACATTCCAACGGGTCATGGATAATGTCTTGAAGGACCTAATTGGAACAGTTTGCTTAGTCTACTTGGACGACATAATTGTTTACTCTACCTCATTGCAAGAACACACGGAGAATTTGAAGAAAGTTTTCGAGCGACTCAGAGAGTCAAACTTGAAAATTCAGTTAGATAAATCCGAGTTCCTATGCAAAGAGTGTGCATTTTTGGGACATATTGTTTCCACAGAGGGTATTAAGCCAAATCCCGAAAAAATTAAGGCTATACGAAAATTTCCTATCCCCAAAACACAAAGGGAGATCAAGTCCTTTTTAGGGTTATTGGGATACTACCGGAAATTTATTCAGAATTTTTCGAATATTACGAAACCTTTTACTGAATGTCTGAAGAAAGGTCGGAGAATACGTTTCGACGAACGGTATGTAAAGGCATTTGAGACCTGCAAGGACCTTTTAACTAATGACCCGATTCTTCAATACCCAGATTTTTCAAAACCTTTCAATCTCACTACGGATGCTAGCGACTTTGCTCTTGGAGCGATTCTTTCCCAAGGAACAATTGGGGCGGACAAACCGATATGCTATGCTAGCAGGACATTGACCGACACTGAACTTAACTATTCCACTATAGAAAAGGAACTGTTGGCCATTGTCTGGGCGACGAAGTATTTTCGGCCCTACCTATTCGGCCGAAAATTCAAGATTATAACAGACCACAGGCCACTGACCTGGATTATGAGTCTGAAAGAGCCGAATTCGAAACTAGTTAGGTGGAGGTTGAAACTAGAGGAATTTGATTATGAGATAGCATATAAGAAAGGGAAACTTAATACAAACGCTGATGCGTTGAGCCGCATCAAGATAGACAATTGTGAGATTTCGAAGACCAGCGAAATTGGCATCAATTTACTTGAAAATGTTACGGATGGATCGACGATTCATTCTGCGGACGAGAATTTTGACGATGGGATCCCCATATCGGAGCGACCCATTAACGAGTTCAACATCCAAATTATACTCCAAATACGTGACAGGGCACCTGCCATGGTGCTGGAGACTATATTCAAGAATAAGATGAGGAAGACAATTAGTAGACCGGAATATAACGAGACTACCATGACAGAGATCTTCAGACAACACATACCTTCGAAGAAGCTATGTGCTATAATGTCTGACGACGAGAATTTTAGGATACTTCAAAGCACATATTCAAAATTTTTCTCCAATAACAAACTTTTCAAACTAGTGAGATGTAAAGTCATGCTAACCGATATTAAAGACATCGCCGAACAGGATAGACTTATTAGTGAGTACCACGTCAATCACAACCATAGGGGCATACAAGAATCATACGAACACCTTAAACGGGAATACTTTTTCCCATATATGAAAAACAAAATTGCAAGTTACATAAACCTTTGTGAGACTTGTCAAACACTTAAATATGATAGAAGACCACCGAAGCCGAAATTTGAAAAACCCGAAACTCCGAGTAGCCCTTTGGATATAATCCACATAGATGTCTACTGCATAAATAAGCGAAATATCTTGACGTTCATAGATAAGTTTTCGAAATACGCAGCAGCATACTCCTTAGATTCAAGAAATAGTCTATCCATTTTAAAGAGTATAAAACACTTTACTAGCCTGCACGGCATACCCCGAAAAATCATCTGCGATCAAGGCACAGAATTCAGCGCATCTATTATAAAAGATTTTTGCAAAATGAACAACATAGAAATTCATTATACATCGTTTCAACAAAGCACTGGTAATTCCCCGGTAGAAAGACTGCATTCGACAATAACGGAAACATACAGGATCATCTTACAGAAATATAAAAATTCCGAACTCCCATTGGACCACGACGAAATTCTAGCAGAAGTCATAATGACATATAACAACTCCATTCACTCATCGACTAAATTGACCCCTTTTGAACTATTTTATGGTAGGACTCAAAGTTTCGAAAAGAATTTAACTTATAACACCGAACACGATTACCTACGAAGGTTACAAGATTTTCAGAATCATCTATACACAATGGTAAAAGAAAAGTTGTCAAAGGATACAGAGAAAAGAATCGACAAATTAAACGTCAATAGAGACACACCTGACAATTTTATTCAAGACGAAAATATTTACAGAAAAGAATGTAGACGCAATAAAATAACCCCGAGGTTCTCGAAACGCTTAGTAAAACAGGACGGAAAAGTAACCCTACTTACTTCCAATAATCAAAAGTTACATAAATCCAAAATAAAAAGGAAACGTAAAAACTATACCTAATTTTCTTTTTAGATTAGCTTGGACGCAAGCTCATATAAGAATAGTCAATGTGGGAGAAGGACAAGGCATCATTCCTCTGAAACTGGGAAGAGGCAAAATTATAACAGACTACAATCATTTAATACATATAGTAAACCTGGAAGCCTACGCTAATAACTTAATACAATTAGAGAAGACAATAGATCACTTTAACACAACCAAATTTTCGGAAACTGCACTAAAAACTACTAAATTGAAATTAAAAGAATTATCAACGAAACTACATATATTAACACCGAAATATAGGCAAAAAAGAGGACTTGTAAATGTTTTGGGATCTGCTATTAAAGTAATAACGGGAAATATGGATAATGAAGATGCCGAGAGATTGAACAAGGATATAGACAACTTACTAACAAGTAATAACCGTATTAATAACACACTTACCCAACAACTAATTTTAAACACCAACATGATAACCAGATTCGAAAATATTACTAATTACATCAACAATGAACAAATAGCTATAACAAAGTCAATAAGAAATATTCAAGATCAGACCCAAAACTCCCTCAACCCAACAATAAATACTCTAATGCAAATTCAACAACTAAACCAACTAAACTACAATATTGACATACTAACTCAACACCTTAACAATGTGGCTGAAGCACTAGTACTATCTAAGTTAAATATTATTCCTAAATTGATTCTAGACCCATTAGAGCTAACTGCAATTTATAAGACCTTATACAATGCAACACATATACAATCCTCAGAACACTTATACGAACTATTAGAACTGAATGCGTATTATAACAACACGAACATAATATTTAATATAAAAATCCCTATTTTGTGCAACAGTGTCTTTGATTTTTTCCATGTTATACCAATACCATTTAATAAGACTTTAGAAATCATAAGCGAAAAATATGTACTAGCAAATAAAAATGAACTTGTTATGATTAAAATTAGATGTAAAGAAATAGAAAAGGAATTTTACTGTAATGAAAATAACGCATTAAAATCACATATAAATACGAATTGTATAAAGGATATCATGTATAAAAACCAAACAGCATCATGCCATTTAAAAGATATAGGACAAAAAATAGACATTATACGTCCAGAGAATGATTATTTGATACTTGTAAACCCCCCAACACAACAAATATATACACATTGCAATAACCTCACTCAAACCTACACAATAAATTCTTCATCATTAATCTATTTTACAAATTGTAAAATTGCCATCAATGATATATGGTATAACAATGAGAACGACATTTTCTGGGACAACGGCAAGCTATTTGAAATGCCACCCAGCTTTAATAACAACATTGTTATTCTTTCGAAACAAGAAGAAATAACAATTCCCAAATTAAACGAATATAGATTTCAAAACACAGAATTAATACAAAATTTGGAAAAAAGCTCTACAAAAAATTTTAAATTGACATATACAGCATTCAGCTCACTAACTGTTCTAACTATCATACTAGTTATCATCATTATCTTGAAGAAATCAACTTCAATTATTTATTCATTAGAGCAACGAATTAATGAAGTTCCGGCCACAAATTGCCCCAAGCCCTTATGGCCCTCACTTCATTTTAGGGAGGGAGGAGTTACGATAGCACAATCCCAACCTTAATAACATTTCCTAATCCACCTACGTTATAATATTTCCAAATAAATTTCATATAAGAACATGTAGGTCACTTCATTTCATTTCATTCCATTTCAACACCTGGTTGCTACATTTAAGAACACACAAACATACATACATACGTAAAAGCTCACACAGTCATCCAGGTGCATCTTTTTGCAACAGTTTTCTCACAGTCATTTTACATACATACATACAAGCTGACACAGTCATTCAACTGCATCTTTAGCAATAGTTTTCTCACAGTCATTTTTGTTAAGCTAAGCTATTCTGTAATTTCTATTGTTAAGTTATTGGTACTTGTGAAAAAATTTGAATAAAGAAAATGACTCCCGTTCTGACAACCAACTAGTGAAGTTGTTATTAATTAACTCGTGCAATGTTGCGCAAGTAGAAATAAATTAATTTTTATTAAAGCCTTAGTACTTGAAATGTGCCGCACTTGTTCGCTTTAAATTAAATTAAGTGTTTGTTATAGGTTTGTTAATACTACACTATACAATATTTTTATGTAACTACTTTGAATATGTCAACAATAACAAACTGTTCTTCGAGGGAGAGAGCAGGCACATAATGAAAGGTTTTGGTGTTTTGAAATATAGGCCTTCTTTAAGCTTAGTTCGCCTATAAAATTTATTTAGACCCACCGACCAAAAATTAGGTATTAACATATTTTGTTTCATTGGTTGCATTCAAACTACAGTATTAAAAAAGTAATGTTATCGAGCTGAAACATGGTGGAAAAGATCTGTTTTTCTCCACTATGTAAGTAAATCCGTGATGCCTGACCCCTGTTCCTTCTGGCTGATTTTGTTAGGTTAGATTAGGCTGAAAAGAGGATGCGCCCCATGCCACTATGGACATACACCTAAGCCAGTAATCGGCTTTTTGTGGGCTATAAATACTAAAAAGTAACCTCGATAAAGAAAAACTATTTTAGGAATTCCGTGTTACTTAAAAAATCCTTAATTGTTTTCCATACCTCGCCCCTAAGTTAGTTCAGGTCTGGTAAGTACCGGTGTCTGTTAGCCGCGAAAGCCGGGCAATAATATAGGAAATGCTCCAACGTCTCATCATTTTTCTCGCATGCCCTACACATGCTATCAGTTGCCGCACCGATTTTGCACAAGTGAGATCGTAGGTCCATGTGCCTCGTCATGATACCAAAGGCCATACTGGCCTCGTTCTTACTTCCTTTCAGTAACAGTCTCGTCTTTTCACGATCCGGACCTCCCCATTGGCATTTCGTCGTCCTACCGAACGTTTCGGTGCATGTGCGTTTGTTGACCATACCCATACCTCGGACCGTCGACTCGAAAGGCTTCGCATTAACCAAGTTTATTGACGCGAGTCCTCTGGCCTTCATTGCCAAATTGTCTGCTCTTTCATTCCCCCTTACCCCGTTATGGCCCGGCGCCCAAATCTATAATCTCCTTCTTACACTCGTGAGAAGGAGATCAATTTTGATCGTGATCTTACCGTCCTCGTTTTTATTGCCCTAATGGCCCGTTTACTGTTCATAAAGATGCCGACACTCGACGTCCTCGCGTTAACACCTCACCATCTCATGCATTCCGTGATAGCCCGGATCTGTGCCTGCAGGTTCGTATCATGGTCAGGCAGTCGAAAACAGATCTCAGTCCCTGGGTTCTCAATTTTCTTTGATTCATCTGTATAGCATGATCTCCCAGATGACAATAGCAGCGATCCATCAATACAAGACTGTGCCGCTGGCAGCAGTGCCTCTTACTCGACCTCAAGGGTCGTCTCAGGTATTTTTTAGGAAACCCCTTTCATTCCTCCCAGGTTTCCTATCCTCGCCTCGATTACACCGCGATGGTATGACATGCTCCTATTCTCTATCCATTTTGCCATCGCCTTAAGTCTCATAGCCGCGGCTGCTTCACACTTAATCTGTATGTCTATGGGTCGGATATCTAAAATAGTCTCCAGTGCCCTAGTGGGCACCTCATCGCCCCGCCTATGAAACAACATGTTCTCTGAACCTGTTGTATTATTCTTACGTTGCACTTTTTCTACATCGCAATCTACCAAACTAGTGAGGCGTAAGTAAGAATTGGTATAATCACTTTCCTGCAGAGCAAGTGGGCCATCCTCGGTTTCAGGCCCCATTTCAAGTCTACCTCCAGTCTACATAATCCTCAGCACTTGTGAGCTTTCCCGGTACATTACTGAATGTGACACTTTCAATTCAGTTTTCTTTCCAAGATCACTCCTAAATATTTGACCTTGTCAGATATCTAAATCGTGATATTGAGAAAACGTGGTGCGTCAAATTGGCCCACCTTCGTCTTCCTCGTGAACAGACAGATTTCAGTCTTCTCTGGGTTAACACTGAGACCCCTAGGTCTAGCCCAGTCGTATGTCATCTGCAAAACAATTTCGGCCCTTCTGCATAGCTGGTTCGAATCCTTATCTCTTAGATGTATTATAATATCCTCTGCGTAAAGGATGTAAGTCTTATAGGCCTGTATGCCTTTGATGTCGCATAACTTGTTTTGCCTGCAGCTACTAAAGACAAAATATTAATCAATTTTTTCTAAAAAGAATAACATTTTTCTAATACAAAGTTTGTATAAAAATATTTGTAAAAAAATAATTCGATTACAAACATTATTTTATGAAGTTTTTCCAGAAACAAATTTTCAATAAAATTTTTTCTACAAACAAATTTTCAATGAAATTTTTTCGAAAAACAAAATTTCTGTTTGTTTCTCTTTCGAGGCGAGCTCAATAATAGGAGATGCAAATGGAAAAGGAAAGCCAAAGATAGCAACAAACACCAACCACAATGGGACGCGTTTCGTCTTTGGTAAGAAGACTTTTCAACCATTGATGATCTTCGCGCTAACAGGCAAAGTTGTCTTGCCGGGCAGCTCTGACAATCTTATTGTATTCTTTGAGCCGTGTGTAGTGCCAATTCCATTTTTTACGACGAGCTGTGTTGTGAAGTCTGCGGACCTCCTTCCTAATGCTGCGGATCTCTCCGGTCATCCAGGGGTTTTCTTGGGTTAATTTCCTTTCTCGAAGAGGACAACTTCGAAAGATCCCACTATTGCAGTCGTAATCCTGTTGACATTGTCATCAATGTCTTCTTTGCTTGGACAATCTAAATTATCTCTCCCAAGTATTCTTCTGTTTAGTGTTCCAAAATTTGTCCACTTGGTTTTCAACTTATTACGGAAGCTTGTCGGATTTTGCGCTGGCCGTGCTATTCTAAAACTAATGTAGCGATGGTTTGAAAAGGAGTGCTCCTTGGAGATCCTCCAATCCTGAACCTCGCCTATAGAATTTTCCAAACTTATTGTCAAATCTAAAACCTCCTCCCAAATTTTATTAACAAATCGGTTGCCACGATGGCGCACAGGTTAACATATTCGCCTATGACGCCGAGCGCCTGTGTTCAAATCCCGGCGCAAACATCAAAAAATTTTTCAGCGGTGATTATCCCCTTACTAATTACATTTGCGAGGTATCCTGCCATGTTACAACCTCTCTACCATGTGGTGTTGCTACGCGGAACGCCGTTCGGACCTGGCATAAAAAAGGAGGCTCCTAATCAGAGAGCTTAAAGATTTGGACTGCACTCATTGATATGAGAAAACTATCCCCTATTCCTTAATGGAATGTTTACGGCAAATTTAGTTTAAAATTTAATTAGAATCCTATTAACAAAAATGTTAGAATTCAAGAATTCTGCCAGGGCTTGGCCACGCTTATTATTGTTGGTACTATCCCAAGAAATGTGGTGAGACTTCGCATCACACCCTATTAGTATCTCATTTCCTGTCTGTTTTACTTTCCTCACCAGCCGTTGCAGATCCGACATGGGTGGGGGTGTCGGAGAGTCGAAAGGCACATAAAGTGATGGCAGGTATGCTCCACCGTCTCCCTGTCTCACCACTGCTGCAGCCGACGTTGACAACTCTGGGGAAAATATATAATTCAAGGCCCACTCTGTCCTCTATCTTTGATCCATCCAGTGCAGTCGTAATCCTGTTGAAATTTTCGTCAATGTCTTCTATACTTGGACAATCTAAATTAACTTGCCAAGTCTTCTTCTAAGTAGCCTTCCGAATTTTGTCCAGTTGGTTCTTAACTTATTACGGAAGCTTATCGGATTCGGCGCTGGTCGTGCTATTCTAAACCTAATGTAGCGATGGTCAGAGAAAGAGTGTTCCATGGAGACCCTCCAATCCTGAATCTCATCGATTAGATTTTCCGAACATATTGTCACATTTAATACCTCCTCCCTAACCCTATTAACAAAGGTAGCGGTGTTACCAATATTAAGTGTTATTAGGTCGTTAGTATTAAAGTACTCTGACAGGGCTTGGCGCCACATAATAGTGTTGATACTTCCCCACGAAATGTGGTGAGAGTTCGCATCGAACCCTATTAGTATCTCTTGTCCTGTCTGTTTTACTTTACTCATCAGCCGTTGCAGCTCCCACCTGAGTGGCGGGCTCGGTGAGCCGAACTTCTTGGGAGTAGCTGATGGACTCATAGTCCTGTTCTTTAGACTGCATTAATTTTCTCGTCATTGCTCTGCCTGGTGTTCCAGTATAACGTTATTTGCGTATCCTAGTTTTCCGGTCATGATTTCATTGTCGGGTCTCTGTCCGTTAGGCTGTATTAAGTTTCCCGCCCTTACATCCTCCCTGTTCGTTAGGCTGCATCGAGATTCCTGTCACTGCACTTCCTGATTTTTCAATGTTAAGATCTTTGGATTTCGAATCTTGGGAGAATCGGTGATGGTTCCATCGCTCTTCGTTAGGCTGTGTTGAGTTACACTGCCTGATGTTTTAATTTAGGATCATTGCTTATCCTAGCCTTCCCATTATTCGGTCAGTTGGTAATGGTCGTCGTCAACCCCCTGTATGTTAGACGGTATTAGGTCACCTGCCACTGAACGGCCTGATGCTTCAATATGAGGATATTTGCCTATCCTAGTCTTCCCAATCTTTTAAAGCCTTGGTCCCATTGCGCGTCATACCTTTAGTCTTAGCCAAACTTGTCACAGACTTGATCAATGCCCACCACAAGGAGACTTCCTTCCTCCTTCTTCCCCCTGTGGAAGACATCCCATTCTGCGACCACACTTTTGTTTGCTTGTCTAAGAATACCATCATATGTTCAGTCGCAATTTTACTGCCCCATCCCTTTATGAAGACCAGGCCCGGCCCCTTCTAATTTATTTTTCTTGGCACAAAATTTCAAAAAAAAAATTCCTAAGACCAAATTAAATTTGCTTTTTTTTCTTATTTTTGAAAACTTTTTTAAAAAACTTTCTTAAGACATATTTTCTCTCAGATTTCAAATAAATTTAATTTTTAAAAGACAAAATTAAAAAAAAGATCTTTTTTTCTAGTCACAATTTTAATATGTTCTTTTCTAAATGAAAGTTTTTTGCTCAGGCCCGGGCCCCTCTAAATATTCTTTTTAACGACAAATTTCCTATGATTTTTTTTGTAAAGACGAAGCTGTAATGCAATTTGTTTTGAAGAGAACAATATTGAAATTTTATCTGTAGCAAAATTCTTATACAGTTTTGTCTAAACACAGCATTTTATTAAATTTCATGTTAAGAAAAAGATTTCAATGAAATATTTCTTAAAACAAAATTTTAATGAAATTTTTTCTTGAGACAAAATTTCAGTGAAAATTTCTCTAAAGCCAAAATTTGGCCTACGCCCGGTTCCCACAAAATTATTTTTCTAAATTTCTAACTAAATTTCAAAAAACAAATTTTCCAAAGGAATTTTTTGAGATTTTTTACAATGTTTTTAATAAAAAAATATGCTAGAAACAAAACTTAATGCGATTTTCTTTTAAAGGCTGGTGCTAGTTCGTTTTTCACTGTTGAAATCCCATATTCCTCGCGATAACAATATAATTAAAATTTTACTGGAAGTAATGACGGAATGTCTTACTAAATGAAATCAGCGAGTTCTTTTGTTTTAAAGTATGTTATCTAAAATACGTAATCGGCGAAAAATATCGCGAAAAATCAACGTAGTACCTGCCTTAAGATGAAATATTAGTGAAAATTTCTCAAAAAAGGACGAAATTTCAATAAATTTTTTGTAATTTTCAAAATTAAAAAAAATACCTGAAAACTAAATTTTGATAAAAATTGCAAATTAAGAATTTTAAATCTCAATGCAATTTTTTCAAAATAAAATTTCAGAGACATTTTTTGCGAAGACAAAATTTAGCCCAGGCGGCTCCCTAAAATAATTTTTAAAAGACAAAATTTCAAAAAATAAATTTTAAAGGCAATTTTTAAAGACTAAATCTCAAGAAACCAATCTTCTAAAGGGTGATTTTTTTGAGGTTAGGATTTTCATGCATTAGTATTTGACAGATCACGTGGGATTTCAGACATGGTGTCAAAGAGAAAGATGCTCAGTATGCTTTGACATTTCATCATGAATAGACTTACTAACGAGCAACGCTTGCAAATCATTGAATTTTATTACCAAAATCAGTGTTCGGTTCGAAATGTGTTCATTCACCGTAACGTTGCGTCCAACAGCATCTTTGAAAAAATACGGTCCAATGATTCCACCAGCGTACAAACCACACCAAACAGTGCATTTTTCGGGATGCATGGGCAGTTCTTGAACGGCTTCTGGTTGCTCTTCACTCCAAATGCGGCAATTTTGCTTATTTACGTAGCCATTCAACCAGAAATGAGCCTCATCGCTGAACGGTGAATGAACACATTTATACTCTTTATGGGGTCTCAGACGAATATTTCGAGTAGTTACAAACAGAATGACGGAATTAGTATACCCCCCATCTTATGGTGGGTATAAAAATTATGTCGGCTGATCGCTTGGCTTAACCTCATTCAGTACATCCTGCCATTGAACGAGTTCTGTTTCCTCTTGTCACCCTTTATTCACCCTTTATTAACTTTTTTCTGACGACCAAATTGTAATAACACTTTTTCTAAATCTGATGCTATTTATACCCTCCACCATAGGATGGGGGGTATACTAATTTCGTCATTCTGTTTGTAACTACTCGAAATATTCGTCTGAGACCCCATAAAGTATATATATTCTTAATCGTCGTGAAATTTTATGTCGATCTAGCCATGTCCGTCCATCCATCCGCCTGTCTGTCGAAAGCACTCTAACTTTCGAAGGAGTAAGGCTAGCCGCTTGAAATTTCTTCTTATTAGTGTAGGTCGGTTGGTATTGTAAATGGGCCATATCGGTCCATGATTTGATATAGCTGCCATATAAACCGATCTTGGGCCTTGACTTCTTGAGCCTCTAGAATGCGCAATTCTTATCCGATTGGAATGAAATTTTGCACGTCGTGTTTTGTTATGATATCCAACAACTGTGCCAAGTATGGTTCAAATCGGTCTATAACCTGATATAGCTGCCATATAAACCGATCCGAAACATCCAGACCCATTGATAAGTATACCGATCGACTCAGAATCACTTTCTGATCCAATTTAGCTATGTCCGTCTGTCCATGTTAATTTGTATAAAACTACAGGTCGCAGTTTTCATCCGATCGTCTTCAAATTTGGTATAGACATGTTTTTTGGTTTTTCGGTTCAGATTTAGATATAGCTCCCATTTATATGTTCGTCCGATTTGCAGTATAGACATGTTTTTTGGTTTTTCGGTTCAGATTTAGATATAGCTCCCATATATATGTTCGTCCGATTTGCAGTAATAATGCAATCAAATGACCATTTGTTAACCGATTCTCTTGAAATTTTGTTTGAGGGATTTCTCTTGACTGTTCCTGGTGATCTTCATAGAAATCGGTTCAGATTTATATATAGCTGCCATATATATCGCCCGATTTTCACTCCTAGAGCCACTGCAAGCGCATTTATCGCTCAATCTTCCCAAATTTGTGTACATTGCTCTCCTCAACGACTATCACAATACATGAGAAGTTTGCTCGAAATCGGTTTAGATTTAGATATCTCCCATATATATGTTCGTCCGATTTTGAGAAATATTTGCAATAAAGTGCTCATTTGTTAACCGATTCTGTCGAAAATTAGTACAGAGGATTTCCTTATGACTTTCGACACTACTGATGAATTTCATAGAAATCGGTTCAGATTTAGATATAGCTGATATATTTATATGTATATATTGCCCGATTTTCACTTCTAAGGCCACTGCAAGCGCATTTATTGACCAATCTGGCCACCATTTGCCACAATGCTTTCCTCGACGACTACCGAAATATGTGAATTTGCTCGAAATCGAAATCAGTCAACCGCAGTTATTACATATTGAATATATTTGCTCCAAATTTGATAAGGATTGTTAAATAACCCATCTAAAAACATCCGCCGAGGTCCATCAAAATTGTTTCAGAAGTGGATATATCTTCCACATTGTACTTATAGAGTAGGTGTAGGATGTAATACAGTCGGGACCGCCCGACTTAAGCCCTTCCTTACTGATTTCTTCAAATATTAGCAGAATAGGAGCAATAGGCATATTGAGCAATAGTTGCGTGGACTTTTACCCCATCTATCCATCAAGAAGGATTTTTGTTCAATTTTAATGAAATTTAGCACGTCATTTGCATTTTCACGACATGCTCAAATGAGGTTTTTTTTTATAAAAATTGATCTTTTTTGAAATATCTACAAATGTATATGTCAAATGTGTTCAGTTTGTGTGGGTAGTATTTTATGGAAACAGATAGCATTTAAAACCGATTGTCGAGATCGTCAAATCGTATAACCAATTTGAGACAAATCAAAACTAGCGCAAAATATACATTCTTGCAATATATAACAAAAGTAAGAAATCGTCATAAAAATATTAGCCAGTTCGCCGAAATGTTTGACAATACAAAATTATAGCAAGCAATACAAAGTGTAGATCTTGTTTTATGACCAAATATCCACTCAACGGTTACTAATAATTCTGTTTAAATTTAATATTGAAACAGAAACATATTGATTAAATTATATATACTTCGTTTTAGGTGAACCTTGTCCGCTCCTTTGCGACTACTTTTCAAATATACAGCAAATAAGTGTATTTGGCAGATTTGAATTTTTTATACGCACCATTATAAAACCTTGAAATATCGATCTGACATTCTCATTCTATCTAGCCATGTCCGTCCGTATGTCTACCTATAGAAAACATGCTAACTTTCGAAGGGGTATAGCCCGACCCTTCGAAATTTTCCACAAATACTTGCTATTAGTGGGGAAGAGTTAGGATTGTAAAAGGGCCAAATCGGTTCATATTTTCATATAACGTGCCATAAAACCAATCTCCAACTTTGATTTCTTGAAAATCTAAAGGTCATAATTTGTCACCGATTTGGTGTTCTGTTAGACTACCAACGGATAACAGCTGACTCCGATCAACTCCCTTATAAACCGGGACGGACAGAGCATTGAGCACCAAAAAGACGAAAATGTTATGTGCACTTAGTTTTTAGCGGATGGTTTATAAGATTTGCCCCTGCCGAATATGTAAGTTTTTCTCATCGTGCAATAGTACAATATTACTTTGATGCTAATATAAAACTAATTTTAAGAGACGAAATAAAGTAAATAAACAAAATGTTTTAATTAATTCCAAACCGGTTTATATATTACATTTTACTGTATCAGTACGTTGCATACACTGACGACAACCTAATAGAGAAGAAATTATAAATTACAAGAAAACATGTGTACGAAAATAATTTCTTACCTTGAAATCACTGAGTTAAGTTTAAAACTTTTGAAGATTATTTGCCAAAAATGTATCGTTGTTTTGGGTAGCTGGATTGAGCTAATAAAAATGTCGTGGTGCATAAATAGGAATAATGTCCGTACCTTTGATCCTTTAAGAAAAGTTATCTTCCAACTTTGCATGGTTTGTAGTAGAGAGTACTATGAATCCGAAAATTTATTGTCATGCGTGGTTATTTGTGATACTACGTAACCAACGATTTTCAAACATTTTCCTTTCTATAAAAGCCTGAATATTTCCGATGAGGCATTTTAAGGCATCCGAATAGTACTTAAAAATAAAAAAAAATTAAAAAACAATTAATGAGTTCCTCTAGTTTATGTATATATAATTACAGCAAGTTACAAGTAAAAACGCATAAAGTTCAACTGAGCCGATTCTAATATGAGCGGACATGCGATCCATTGGTCAAACATCAAAATATATCACAACAGGTTTTTATACCCTACACCACTACGAAGATTTTCGATGATTAACAATTATTAATCATCGAAAATCGCTTTATTGTTTTTCAAAATATTCCCCATTAAGATGTATGCACCTATGCATGCGTACCAATTGTCGAAGCACTTTTACCACTCTGATTGAGGTATCTCCAAAACATGCATTCTAACGCATCAACCGCTTCTTCAGGTGTCGAAAAACGTTGGCCTCTCATTTTAGTTTTTACGTACAGGAATAAAAAGAAGTCATTCGGTGTCAAGTCATTCGGTTTCTGTATGTCAATTTTTCATACGGCAGATAACTCATCATATTGATGTTTGGAGTGCCCAACAAGTAAACAGGCGTTAAGTTCTGCAGGGCCGAACTTTGGATACCCACCACCTCGGGAATATATGTAAACCACCTTTCATCAAAATCCGGTGAAAATTGCATACCGTATGTCCCATAGCAGTTATATCGAAATATGTTCCGATTTGGACCAAATACTAATAACTACAAGTCATTCTTCAATTGTGTATAACAAAATATTGGTCGTTTTAGTAGCTATATCTAAAAATAACCCGATCTGAACCACATACGACACGGATGTCGAAACGCCTAACATAAGTCACTGTGTCAAATTTCATTGAAATCGGATCGGTCTATATGACAGCTACCAAATCAGGACCGATCCTGATTGACGAAGGATGTCGAAGGGCCTAACACAACTCATTGTCCCAAATTTCTGCAAAATCGGATAATAAATGTGGCTTTTATGGGCCTAAGACCCTAAGTCGTGGGATCGGTCTATATGGTGGATAAAGTCCGATATAGCCCATCTTCGAACTTAACCTGCTTATGGACAAAAAAAGAATCTGTGCAAAGTTTCAGCTCAACATCTCTATTTTTAAAGACTGTAGCGTGATTTCAATAGACAGACGGACGGACATGTCTAGATCGTCTTAGAGTTTTCGCTGATCAAGAATATATATACTTTATAGGGTCAGAAATGGATATTTCGATGTGTTGCAAATGGAATGACAAAATGAATATACCCCCATCTTTCGGTGGTGGGTATAAAAATGCAGTCGCTCTAGCTGATGTGTTGTGAGCTCGCATTGTCGTGGTGAAGAGTGATCCATCTTTGGCTGTTGGTTTTCCTGATTTCTTGGAAGACAACTGGCAAACAAATATTTGTGTACCACTCAGAATTGACTGTTCTGCGTTGTTCTAGTGGTATGATTGTGACATGTCCAGTTTTTCCGAAAAACAGGCGATCATTTGCTTGGAAGTGCTTCGTGTGCGAGCAACTTTTGTTGGATTTGGTTCATCTTGAAACATCCATACAGTCAATTGCTATTTACTTTCGGGCTCGTACACGTAAATCCACCATTCATCGCCTGTTACGATGTCATAGACGTTTTTCGAAGCACCGTGATTGTATTTTTGGAGCATTTCTTTCGACCAATCGACACGAGCGTTTGTTTGAGCGCTTGACAAATTGTGCGGGAGTCAACGCAAACAAATATTTTTGTCGGTCAAATGTTCATGCAATATTTAATGTAGCCTGGTCCCACTAATGCCTAAGGCTGTCACAATCTCTCGATAGGTCACATGACGATCTTGCAATATCAGTTGGCGTACAGCATCAATGGTTTTTGGAACAACAACTGATTTTGGACGACTTCCAAAAACTGAATTAAGTTTATCGCTATTGAGTTAAGTCACTTCGAAAGTTGTAAAAAATAATCGTTCGAAAATGTTTACGATTTAATTCCAGCACACAAACACAAATAGCGCTCGTATATCAAAACGTTTTGAGTAAGTATAATTCCAAAATTTTCATGCCTTACGAAAGAGCTGTCAGTTGGAAGATTGCAACGCAAAGGGTTGTCCAATCCTGAAATATAAAAAGCAACCCTCGCTCTGTGGAACGGGATATAATAACTTAGTGCGTTTATTTGTAATATATAGAAGGTTGAGAGAGATAGAGCTAGACCCATCGATAAGTGTACAGATACTACTCAGAATCACTTTCTGATGCCATTTCCGTCAATGTCCGTTTGTCTGCCTATACAAGGTACTGTTTTGGTTTAAAGACGAAGGCTATCGAAATTGGAAAAAATCAGTTCATATAGCTCTCATATATATGTTTGTCCGATTTTAAGTAATAGTGCATAATGTTGTCATTTGCTAGCCGATTCTATCGGCTTCTATTACTAAGTATTTCAAGGAAATCAATTCCGATTTTCTCGACGGCTACCACAATTTGGTCGAAATCGGTTAAGATTTAGATATAGTTCCCATGAATATGTTCGAGTAATATTGCAGTAATGTAGTCATTTGTCAACCGATCCACATGAAAATTACCTCGTATCATTCTCTTATAACTGTTGATATTTGTAGTAAATTTTATCAACAATAATATATATAGCTCCCATATTTATACGTCGCCCCATTTACACTTATAGAGCAGTAGTTATTAAAATGTTGAATATATTTGTTAGTAATATGATACCCTTTATTTTATAAACCATCTGAAAACCTCCGCCAATATCCACTTCTTAGGCAAGTGTAGGATATCATATAGACAGCGCCGCCCGACTTTTGCTGTTTCTTACTTGTTTATACTTAAAACCGTATTGTTTTCTGTGGATGCTAAGAAGATTAAGCGGTAGATCGCTTAATATGACAGCTGCATCAAGTTATAAACCAAATTGGACCATACCAAATGGAGATGTTTGTAGGCATAACAGAACACAGCATACCAAATATCAGCTAAATTGGAATTGAATTGTGCCCTCTGGATCAAAAGTGCAATCAGTTGATCGGTTATACATGTCAGCTATATCAGGTTGTAGACCGATTCGGATTATACGTGGGATAGACATTGGAAATCACTGCAGAAGACATCAAGCTAATTTTTAGCCAAATCGGCTGTATACCAGTCAGTGTGATATGGAACTATAGTAAAAGTACTTAGATTAGGATAGGCCACCTGAGCCACACAGTGTCACGACTGTGCTCGAGAGTCATAAGAAGATCCTTCCAAGCAAATTTCAAAAGAATCTGTTAACATATGAGCACTTTATTGAAATATTCCTCAAAATCGAACGAACATATTTTGGAAGCTATATAATGTGAAGCGATTTTTCCAATTTCTATAGGCTTCATCTCTAGGCCGCAAAACATGCCTATACCAAATTTCAAGACGATCGGAGGAAAATTGTACACAACTTAACATGGACAGACGGGCATAGCTAAATCGAATCAGAAAGTAATTCTGAGTCGATCGGTACACTTATCGATGGATCTATCTCTCTTCCTTCTGGCTGTTACAAACAAATGCACAATGCACATAATACCCTGTACCTCAGCAGTGGTGTAGGCTATAATAAAAGCTGCATCTGTTCTCATAAATTTTAATATTATGAGTAGCAGTCGGAAAAAAGAATGTTTATGCTGTCATATAAACCTATGCATAACCTTATATAGCCGAATATTAGCCGATCTTAATTTCTTGAGCCACTAGAAGGCCCAATTCTTATGGGATTTAGCTGAAATTTTGTATAAAGGGCTTTGTTATGACTTTCAATAACTATTCTAGGTATGGTCCATAACCTTATATAGCTGCCATATAAACCGATCTTGGCTCTTGATTTTTGAGCCAATAGAGGACGCAATTATTATCCGATTTGCCTGAAATTTTGAAATGAGGTGATATGCTATGACTTCCAACAAATGTGGTAAGTATGGTTGAAATCGGTAAATAACCAGATATAGCTGCCATATATACCGATCTGGCATCTTGATTTCTAAAGCCTCTAGAGGGTACAATTCTCGTCCGATTTGGCCGAAAATTTGTACAACGGCTTCTCTTATGACCTTCAACATACGTGTCCAATATGGTCTTAATCGATTTATAGCTTGATACAGCTCCCATATAAACCGATCTCCCGAATATGCTTCTTGAGCCCCTACAAGGCGTAATTCTTATCCGAATGGAGTGAAATATTACCCAATGACTTCTTCTATGGTCTTCAACATTTAATTTACTTATGGTCCGAATCGGACTATAACTTGATATATCTCCAATAGCAAAACAATTATTTTCCATTATAGCCGATTTTTTTCCATTTATTATAGCCGATTTTTCCGTTAATAAACTAATTTTAAATTTGAACAACTTATTATTGGCTTAAACCTTGTTTAACAACATAATAAAATGACATTTCCCAATTTTACGAGCATAAAACTATATGTATGAATACGAAACAACTGAAATCGCGATTAGTTCGGTTGGGCCAAATCTTGGTAAGTCACCACCAAATCTTCTTTCTATTAATGGATCTATCTACTCGTGATTTTTAAAGACCATGAGTGTACTACTTTACTAATCAAATTTTCGCCAAACCCGATAAAAATTTAAGAAGTATATATGGCGACTATTTTCTATTATGTGGGGCGATATCTGTGCGGAGCTTGATGTGGTTGTATCAGAGCATTAGTGTACTCTGCGTTCCAAAGTTCAGCCAAATTTCAAGCTGTTCACTCAGAAACGATCAATTTGAAGATTTATAAAACCAACGGTAGAGTTGTTCTCACTTTGGCTCGTGGTGCTAAAAATAAAATTATGATGTTGGCATCTCTCAAGTATGACGATTACATAGTATGTTAAGAGAACGTGTTATCTTGGCATAGGCGAGGCGCCGAGGCCATGCGGGTTGGAATTCTTCGCTCCGATCTGTGGGACTCACAACTGTAGCCGGGAACAACCAGCGGTAACGAGTGGAGATTCTCAGTGAGAGACCGGCCGGCACCGACTCTGGACTAAATACTGACTGCCTGTTATACTCGATAGATATGACAAGGCGAGATATTGCCGCTTTTAACCAATAGCTATAACGTACCCGTGGCGTTCGTATGGAATAAGCTTCTTCATCAATGGAGCTTGACGAGGACCACAAACAAACGTAGCTACAATAACAACAACAATTGAGGTCGAGACTGAGACAATTTTTCTAGCGTCACAATCTTCTATTGACTGAAATCTAGTAGTTCATGCTACGCGGATGCATCAAAGCAAGAAAAGGGAACTCGTCAAAGCGCCTGTATTGAGAACCCATAGATCCAGGATTCACTAATAAAAGGTTACGTCACATGCGAAGACATAAAGTAGATAGGTCCCATATACATCCTAAAGGATGTCAAATCTGCCGATTAAAAATGTCATCATATAGGAGAAAACGTAAACAAAGAATGAATGTAAAAAGGGAATAAGTTGACATCTTCAATGCCAAGTACTGCCAAAATTAAAAAAAAAAACAAGTAAAAGCGTGCTAAGTTCGGCCGGGCCGAATCTTATATACCCTCCACCATGGATCGCAATTGTCGAGTTCCTTTCCCGGCAACTCTTCTTAGGCAAAATAGGATATAAGAAAAGATTTGCTCTGCTATTAGGGCGATATCAAGATATGGTCCTGTTTGGACCACAATTAAATTATATGTTGGAGACCTGTGTAAAATGTCTGTCAATTTGAATAAGGATCGCGCCCTTTGGGGACTCAAGAAGTAAAATAGAGCGATCGATTTATATGGGAGCTGTATTAGGCTATAGACCGATTCACAACATAATAAACACGTATGTTGATGGTCATGATATGGATCCGTCGTACAAAATTTCAGGCAAATCGGATGATAATTGCGACCTCTAAAGGCTCAAGAAGTCAAGATCCCAGATAGGTTTATATGGCAGCTATATCAGGTTATGAATCAATTTGAACCTTATTTGACACAGTTGTTGAAAGGAAGAATAAAATACGTCATGCAAAATTTCAGCCAAATCGGATAGGAATTGCGCCCTCAAGAAGCTCAAGAAGTCAAGTCCCCAGATCTGTTTATATGACAGCTATATCAGGTTTTAAACCGATTTGAACCATACTTGGCACAGTTGTTGGATATCATAACAAAACACGTCGTGCATTTCGTGCAATTTCATTCAAATCGGATAAGAATTGCGCACTCTAGAGGCTCGGGAAGTCAAGACCCAAGATCGGTTTATATGGCAGCTATATCAGGTTATGGACCGATTTGAACCATATTTGGTACAGTAGTTGGATGTCGTAACGAAACATGTTGTGCAAAATTCCATTCCAATCGTATAAGAATTGCGCACTCTAGAGGCTCAAGAAGTCAAGACTCAAGATCGGTTTATATGGCAACTATATCAAAACATGGACCGATATGGCCCATTTACAATACCTACAGACCTACACTAATAAGAAGTATTTGTGCAAAATTTCAAGCGGCTAGCTTTACTCCTTCGGAAGTTAGCGTGCTTTCGACAGACAGACGGACGGACGGACGGACGGACGGACGGACGGACGGACGGACATGGCTAGATCGACATAAAATGTCACGACGATCAAGAATATATACTCTTTATGGGGTCTCAGACGAATATTTCGAGTAGTTACAAACAGAATGACGGAATTAGTATACCCCCCATCTTATGGTGGGTATAAAAATTATGTCGGCTGATCGCTTGGCTTAACCTCATTCAGTACATCCTGCCATTGAACGAGTTCTGTTTCCTCTTGCTGACCATAGCAGAAATGCGTCTGATGTTTCGGTTTTTATGAATATCTTCTCTGATAGTAAACGGCTCTTAGGGCCAACACAAACAAGACGGTATGGACAAGAACAGTCCAAGAGTGTAAGGAGACAATTGACGCCTTCTCTGAAAATGAAACATTATCGTAATAATAATGAACAAGTAAAAAGGCGTTAAGTTCGGCCGGGCCGAACTTTGGATACCCACTACCTCGGATATATATGTAAATCACCCTTCATTAAAATACGGTGAAAATTGCATACCTTATGTCCCGTAGCAGTTATATCGAAATATATTACGATTTGGACTAAATACTAATAAGTACAAGTCATTGTTCAATTGTATATACCAAAATATTCGTCTTTTTAGTAGCTATATCTGAAAATAAACCGATTTGAGCCATATTCAACATTGATGTCGAAAAGCCTAACATAAGTCACTGTGTTAAATTTCAGTTAAATCGAAATATAAATGAGCCTTTTATGGGGCCAAGACTTTAAATCGAGAGATCGGTCTATATGGCAGCTATATCCAATTCTGATCAAGGCCAAATTGAAGCAAGATTTCGAAGGGCCTAAGATAACTCACTGTTCCAAATTTCAGCAAAATCGGATAATAAATGTGGCTTTTATTGGCCTTAGACCCTAAATTGGCGGATCGGTCTATATGGGGGCTATATCAAGATATATTCCGATATAGCCCATCTTCGAACTTAACTTGCTTATGGACAAAAAAAGAACCTGTGCAAAGTTTCAGCTCAATATCTCCATTCCTAAAGACTGTAGCGTGATTTCAACTGACAGGCGGACAGACGAATATGTCTAGATCGTCCTAGATTTTTACGCTGATCAAGAATATATATGCTTTATAGGGTCGGAAATGGATATTTCGATGTGTTGCAAACGGAATGAAAAAATGAATATACCCCCATCCTTCGGTGGTGGGTATGAAAAGATAGACTTTTCATGGTTTAGAGCATACGTCCATAGCGGTAAATGACCAGCACCCATAGTTTGAACAAAAATAATTAATTTTTATTAACAACTAGCTGACCCGGGCCCGCTCCACTGCACCTTCATTAACTTTATATGGAACAAAAGTTTCCTTGGAATATATATTTTCGACAATTGAAGATTTTTTAGTGAAATACCATGCTACGAAAATAGTATATCGCTTGACTAACAGTTTAACAATATTGGTCTACGAATTTAAGTTTGGATATAAAGAGTACTCCCAGATGCTTTGCCCTGAAAAAATATCAGCATCGTGCTCTTCTCTCAAATACCATTCATTTAAACCCCATATTGCCATTGGCTTAAGAGGAGTTTACAGGATGAGGCGTCCCCCAAACACATGGCCCTAAACTAGGTTATCATTTGGATATCAAATTCGTATTCTACTCCCAAATACCTTTATTTGAGCCTCATATTGCGATGGTCACTAAAAAATTACTGTGTGTGGGGTATTTTGGGAAAGGAGTAGACCCCCAGAAAATTGGTTCTGAAAATGCCTATCAATTCTTACTCTACACCCCAATACTTTTCATTTAGGCCCACATTGTCATGGTCGGTAAATATGCCCGATTTAGGGGTGTTTTGGGGATTGGGGTGGTCTCCCAAACACTAAGCCCGGAAAATATATCAGCAACGTGCTCTATTCCCATATATCTATATATCATTTATTTGAACCCCATATTGCAATAGGCCTCAAAATTGGATATCAAATTCGATTTCAAATCTCATTTAAACTCCTTATTGCAAAAGTCAGCAAATATGTCGGTTTGGGGTATTGGCCCTAAAAACTATAAATATTTAGTTCCACTCCCTTTACGACCAAAACTGTCTTGGTGAGCAAATACGTCCTATTTGGGAGTTGTTATGGTGGTGGGACGTCCCCTAGATAGTTGGTCCCTAATGTTGATAACAGATACGTGGTCTACTCCCAAATACCTTTAGTTTGAGCCCCATATTTCCATAGTCGGCAAACATGACCAGCTTGGTGGGTGTTTTGGGGGATGGGTGGCCACTCAGTGAGTTGGCCTTGAAAATATATATCGGATTCGTGTTCCACTTTAAAAACCCTCTTATTTGAGCCTCATATTGCAAAAGTCAGCAAATACTTCCTATTTGGGTGGTGTTGTGGGGGTGGGGTGGCCCCATAGACACTTTTCCCAAATATTGATATCAGATTCGTGCTTTACTCCCAAAGACCTTTCATTTGAGACCCATATTGCTATGGTCGTAAATTTGTCCCCTTTGGGAAAGGTTTTTGGGGAGAGGCGGCCCCCCAAAACTTTTATTTAAGACCCATATTCCCGTGGTCACTAAATAGGTCCTGTTTGGGGGGTATTTGGGAAAGGGGTGGACCCCCAGAAACGTGGTCCCACATTTGGATATCAGATTCGTATTCTACTCGCAAATACCTTTCATTTGATTCCCATATTGCCATGGTCGGTAAATATGTCCGATTTAGGGGTGTTTTGGGGTGGGCCCCCTAGCACTTGGTTCGACAAATAAATATCAGATACGTTTTCTTATCCTAAATACCTTTCATTTGAGTCCCATATTGCCCTGATTGGTGTAAATATATGTTTTGTAGATTTTAGGGTGGGGCGGCCCCCCTAGGTGCCCCATCCGAAATTTGGACACCAAATTTTTATTTTTAGGGTACTATATGACAGCACACAAAATTTCGCTTAAATCGCACCACCCATCTCCGAGATCTGGCGTTTCTGAAAATTTGGGTAAGGGGGAGTGTTCGCCCCCCTCCCCCCCCCCCCCCCCCATCAGATATCAAAAAATGTAGAACCCTATTTTCACCACGGGATCATTATGCACCATCTGGAAAAATTTCAAGAAAATCGGTTCAGCCGTTTCTGAATCTATAAGGAACAAACAAACATACAAACAAACAAACACACCTTTTAAACAAACACGAATTGATTTTTATACCCTCCACCATAAGATGGGGGGTATACTAATTTCGTCATTCTGATTGTAACTACTCGAAATATTCGTCTGAGACCCCATAAAGTATATATATTCTTGATCGTCGTGAAATTTTATGTCGATTTAACCATGTCCGTCCGTCTGTCCGTCCCTCTGTCTGTCGAAAGCACGCTATCTTCCGAAGGAGTAAAGCTAGCCGCTTGACATTTTGCACAAATACTTCTTATTAGTGTAGGTCGGTTGGTATTGTAAATGGGCCATATCGGTCCATGTTTTGATATAGCTGCCGTATAAACCGATCTTGGTTCTTGACTTCTTGAGCCTCTAGAGAGCGCAATTCTTATCCGATTGGAATGAAATTTTGCACGACGTGTTTTGTTACGATATCCAATAACCGTGCCAAGTATGGTTCAAATCGGTCCATAAACTTATATAGCTGTCATATAAACCGATCTTGGGTCTTGACTTCTTGAGCCTCTAGAGGGCGCAATTTTTATCCAATTTTAATGAATTTTGGTACGTAGTATTTTGTTATGATATCCAACAACTGTGTCAAATATGGTTCAAATCGGTTCATAACCTGATATAGCTGCCATATAAACCGATCTGGGATCTTGACTTCTTGAGCCTCTAGAGGTCGCAATGATTATCCGATTTGCCTGAAATTTTGTACGACGGATTCTCTCATGGCCATTAACATACGTGTTTATTATGGTCTGAATCGGTATATAGCCCGATACAGCTCCCATATAAATCGATCTCTTTATTTTACTTCTTGAGCCCACAAAGGGCGCAATTCTTATTCGAATTGACTGACATTTTACACAGGTCTCCAACGTATAATTTAATTGTGGTCCAAACCGGACCATATCTTGATATCGCTCTAATAGCAGAGCAAATCTTTCCTTATATCCTTTTTATACCCTCCACCATAAGATGGGGGGTATACTAATTTCGTCAATCTGTTTGAAACTACTCGAAATATTCGTCTGAGACCCCATAAAGTATATATATTCTTGATCGTCGCGACATTTTATGTCGATCTAGCCATGTCCGTCCGTCCGTCTGTCTGTCGAAAGCACGCTAACTTCCGAAGGAGTAAAGCTAGCCGCTTGAAATTTTGCACAAATACTTCTTATTAGTGTAGGTTGGTTGGTATTGTAAATGGGCCATATCGGTCCATGTTTTGATATAGCTGTCATATAAATAGATCTTCGGACTTGACTTCTTGAGCTACTAGAGGGCGCAATTCCTATCCGATTTGGCTGAAATTTTGCATGACGTATTTTATTTTTACTTTTAATAACTGTGTCAATTAAGGTTCAAATCGGTTCATAACCTGATATAGCTGCCATATAAACCGATCTGGGATCTTGACTTCTTGAGCCTCTAGAGTGAGCAATTCTTATCCGATTGGAATGAAATTTTGCACGACGTGTTTTGTTATGACATCCAACAATTGTGCCAAGTATGGTTCAAATCGGTTTATAACCTGATATAGCTGCCATATAAACTGATCTTGGGTCTTGACTTCTTGAGCCTCTAGAGTGCGCAATTCTTTTCCGATTGGAATGAAATTTTGCACGACGTGTTTTGTTATGATATCCAACAACTGTGCCAAGTATGGTTCAAATTGGTCTATAACCTGATATAGCTGCCATATAAACCGATCTGGGATCTTGACTTCTTGATCCCTAGAGGTCGCAATTACTATCCGATATGCCTGAAATTTTGTACGACGGATCCTCTCATGACCATCAACAAACGTGTTTATTATGGTCTGAATCGGTCTATAGCCCGTTACAGCTCCCATATAAATCGTTCTCTCTATTTTACTTCTTGAGCCCCCAATGGGCGCAATTCTTATTCGAATTGGCTGAAATTTTACACAGGTCTCCAACATATAATTTAATTTCGGACCGAACCGGACCATATCTTGATATCGCTCTAATATCAGAGCAAATCTTTTCTTATATCCTTTTTTGCCTAAGAAGAGATGCCGCCAAAAGAACTCGACAAATGCGATCCATGGTGGGGGGTATATAAGATTCGGCACGGCCGAACTTAGCACGCTTTTACTTGTTTTGCCTAAGAAGAGATGCCGGGAAAAGAACTCGACAAATGCGATCCATGGTGGAGGGTATGTAAGATTCGGCCCGGCCGAACTTAGCACGCTTTTACTTGTTATATATAAGAAGAAGATAGCTGATTTATAAGCCTATCTGACGATTAAGGGGTTTAAGCCCGTAAAAGCCGCATCTTTTGTCCTATTTCGCTAAAATTTGGAACAGGAAGATGCACTAGGGGCCCCTGTATTCAAATCGAATATAGCGCATATCAGATCATATTTACATAAAGCTGCCATATAGACCGATAGGCCGGGTAAGGGTTTTAAGCCCATAACAGACGCATTTATTATTAGATTTCGATTAAATTAGAAACAGTGAGTTGTTTTAAACCTCACGATATCGGACTTAAATATGGTCCACATCGGTCTATTTTTTGATATAACTGGCATATAGAGCAGGTTGCCGTCTTGAGCCCATTAAATCTGCATCTATAACCCGATTTCGCTAAAACTTGAAACAGTGAGTTGTTTTAAGCCTTCCGTTATCCAACCAGCATATGGTCCAAATCAGACAATATTTAGATATAACTGCCATTTAGACCAGTCTTCCAATTTAGGGTCTTAATCCCATAAAAAACCGATTTGTTGCCCGATTTCGCTGAAATTTGAAACAGTGTGTTGTTTCAAGCCTCCCGACATCCGACTTAAATATGGATCGGACCATATTTAGATATAGCTGTAATATAGACCGATCTGATGATTTAGGGTTACCCCATAAAAGCCGCAATTATTATCTGATTTTAAATAGTGAGCTAATTAAAGCCTCCCGGTATTCGACTCAAATATGGTTCAGATCGGTCTATATTCAGTTATAGCCGTCATAAAGACCGATCTGCCGATCGATTTAGAGCCTTAATACCATAAAATCTGCATTTATTACCCGATTTCACTGGAATTTGATACAGTGACATATATTAGCCTTCCGTCATGTAACCAGATCAGATTATAAATAGATATAGCAGCCATTTAGACCCATCTTCCAATTTAGGATCTTAATGAGAAGAAAAGCGGATTTGTTGGATTTATAGCAGCCATTTAGACCCTTCTTCCAATTTAGGGTCTTAATGAGAAGAAAATCGGATTTGTTGGCCGATATGGCTGAAACTGTGACATGTACAAAAGTTCTCGGGACTTGAATCATATATAATCCAGACCAGCCCCCATTTGCATATTACTATGGATATGGTAGATGAATTGTTCTAAAAGAGGATGTTATTTTATCCATGTTGGCTAACCAAGTTTTTTCTTGTTATACCCTCCACTATAGGATGGAGGTATAATAATTTCGTCATTCTGTTTGTAACTCCACGAAATATTCGTCAATGATCCCATAAAGTATATATATTCTTGATAGTCATTTTAAGTCGATCTAGCCATGTCCGTCCGTTGGTCTGTCTGTCGAAAGCACGCTTCCCTTCGAAGGAGTCAAGCTAGCCGCTTGAAATGGAGGTCTGTTGGGATTGTAAAGGGGCCATATCGGTTCATGTTTTAATATAGCTGCCATATAATCCGATCTCGGATCTTGATTTTTAAACCACTAGAGGGCGCAATTGTTATCCGATTTGGCTGAAATTTTGCATGTGGTGTTTAATTACGGCTTCTAATAACTGTCCTAAATATGGTAGAAATCAGTTCACAACCTGATATAGCTGCCATCGATCTGGGGTGTTGATATCTTGAGCCTCTAGAGGGCGTAATCATTGTCTGCTTTGATAGAAATTTGGCATGACGTGTTTCGTTATAACTTCTAACTATAATGCTTAGTATGGTTTAAAATGGTCCATAACCTTATGTCCATTACCATATAATCCGATCTGGGGTCTTGAGTTTCTGAGCAATTAGAGGGCGCAATTATTATCCAATTTGGCAGAAATTTTGTAAAACTATTTCTCCCATGACCTTCAACAAACGTGTAAAATGTGGTCTGAATCGGTTTATAGCCAGCTCCCACATAAACCGATCTCCCTATTTTATTACTGAAATTTTACAAACTGTCGTCTCCAACATTCAATTCGATTAAGGTCCGAATCGGACCATAACTTGATATAGCTCCAATAGCGTAGCAATTATTTTCTTTTATTCTTTGTTGGCCTAAAAAGAGATACCGGGAAAAGAACGAGACAAATGCGATCCATGGTGGGGGGTATATAAGAGTCGGCCTGGCCGAACATAGCACGATTTTACTTGTTAAACCCACTGCCATAGGATGGCGGTATACTAATGTAGTCATTCCGTTTGTAACACCGCGAAACATTCGTCTAAGTCCCCATAAATTACATATATTCTTGAACCCCTCGACGTTCTGAGTCGATCTAACCATGTCCGCCGTCTGTGGAAATCACGATAACGGTCGAAATCTAGTCACTGGAAAACTTGCACAGATACTTAATATCGATGTAGATCGTTGGGGATTGCAAATAGGCAATATCGGTTCAGATTTAGATATAGGTCCCATATAAACCGATATTCCGATTTGACTTCTTGAGCCCCTGGAAGACGCAATTTTTGTCCGATTTTGCATGTAGTGTTTTGTATTGACTTCCAACAACTGTGCCGGTCTATAACCTGATATAACTTCCATATAAATCGAACTCCCGATTGGACTTTTTGAGCCCTTACACCCTTACAAGCCGCAATTTTTTTCTGACTCCTTGAAATATTCGTTTTAGACCCCATAAAGTATATATTTTCTTGATAGTTATGACATTTTAAGTCGACCTAGCCATGCCCGTCCGTCTGTCTGTCGAAAGCACGCTAACTTCAAAGGAGGAAAGCCAACCGCTCGAAGTTTTGCACAAATAATTCTTATTAGTGTAGGTCGGTTGGGATGGTTAATGGGCCACATCGGTTTATGTTTTGATATAGCTGCCATATAAACCAATCTTGGATCCTGACTTCTTAAGCCACTAGAGGGCGCAATTCTTATCATGAGGTGTTTTGTTGCGGCATCCAATAACTGTGCTAAGTACGGCGTAAATCGGTATAGAACCTGATATAGCTGCCATATAAAATTATCTGGGATCTTGACTTCTTAAACCTCTAGGTTCGCAGTTCTCATCCGATTTTGGCGCAATTCTTATTGAATTTTTTTACAACAGCTTCTCTTATGACCTTTAATATACGTGACTAATATGGTCTGAATTGATCAATAGCTTGATACAGCTCCCATATAAACCTATCACCCGATTTGCTTCTTGAGCCCCTACAAGGCGCAATTCTTATCCGAATAAACTGAAATATTACACAATGACTTCTACAATGTTCAGCATTCATTTATGGTCCGAATCGGACTATAACTTGATATAGCTCCAATAGCATAACAGTTCTAATGCAATATTCTATGTTTGTCTAAAAAGAGATACCGCGTATAGAACTCGACAAATGCGATCAATGCTGGAGGGTATATAAGGTTCGGTCCGGCCCGTCATGCGCTTACTTTTTTTCTTTTTATACTCACCACCATAGAATGGGGGTATACTAATCTAGTCATTCCGTTTGTAACACCTCGAAATATTTTTCTATACTTTATGTATATGTATTCTTGATTGTCTTGACGTTCTGAGTCGATCTGCCCAGGTCCGCCCGTTTGTCGAAATCACGATAGAGGTCGAACGCGTAAAGCTAGCCTCTTGCAATTTCGAACAGATACCTAATATCGATGTAGGTCGTTGGGAATTGCAAAAAAGTCATATTGGTTCAGATTTAGATATAGCTCCCATAAAAACCGATCTCCAAATTTGACTTCTTGAGCCCCTGGAAGCGGCAATTTTTTCCGGATTTGGCTGAAATTGTTCTGTTTTTACTTCCAATTGCTGTGCTCACTACGGTTCAAATCGGTCTATAACCTGATTTAGCTTCTATATAAACTGATCTCCTGATTTGACATCTTGAGCCCCTGGAAGCCGCAATTTTTGTCCGATTTGGCTGGAATTTTGCAAGCGATGTTCTGCTACGACTTCCAGCAACTGTCTATAACGTGATATGGTTCCCATGTAAACCGGTCTCTCGATCATCCTTTTTTCGGTTCCTAGAATCTTTAATTTTTGCTGGTTTGACTGGTTTGGTATGAAGAATAAAATTATGCCATACAACTAAATGAATTTTGTATAAATTTTTAGCAGAATCTATGGTGGTGGGATCCCAAGACTAGGCCCGGCCGAACTTAGCACGCTATTACATGTTATCACTCGATACGTTCGCTAATTCATTGAAAACAGCTGATTGCATAGAGGGAAAACAGCTGGTTTCATAAAATTGGCAAACGAATCGAGTGGCAAAGAGATAAAAGTTTTAGTGGCATAGGCAGTATGTTTTTTCCGTCATTTTTTAATGGAAGCGGAAACTGTTTAGACCCAACAGCACTGTAATGACTGTCTATTTTTGAAAAATCCAGTCGCTCCAAACTTTGATAAACGCTGTCTGTTTATATATAAAAAAAAACTCACACAAAAACTGTCTTTCGTCTACCTTTTTTAAATTTCTAGGCAAAATTCTAATCTTATTAATGGTCAAAATGTCCATACTAATGGCGCATCGGCTTCTTTTGCATCGATCTTATTAAAACATACTCTATATAAATCATTTTCTGTTGGGTTTACTTCCGAAATTCATGTACTTCATAAGGGTGCTGCATCGCTAGTCTTTCCGTTTCATTTTTGGGAAAACCCCCGGAAATGGTCATGGACCCCTCATTTGTGTAAAATTTGTAAATCCAATGAGAATTCAATGGCAAACAATATATTTAGCATTGTATATTTGAATGCCAATTAACAAATAAGTGATAGCTGAAAACATTGTGATACCACAGGAACAGAAGAAGCCTTCTAGTTCCTACCGTTGAACCATCCAGATCGCTTTAAAAAGCCCAATAACTTGCGAATGTTCACATCCGCTAAGTCAGACAGGTTCTCAAAGAAATGAGAACCTAATGTGGAACTTCTTCTGACTGCTAGTGCGGGACACACACACAGAAGGTGTTCTATAGTCTCTTCTTCTTGGATGTCCTCACAGCTGACAACCATCAGTCCGTCAGCATGTTTTTCGATTAGACAGTGACCTGTCATGACAGATAAAATGACTGAGACGTCTGTTCTAGCCAATGACAGCAAAGCGGTATACCTCTTCAAATCTAGATTAGGCCACATAATTTTAAAATTCTCACAGACCTCTCTTTGTGACCATCTATCATTCGTTATCCTTCGAGCCTGGTCCTGAAAATTTAGCTTACATGTCGCTAGAGGCATACCCACAGAATCCAGTATCCCTGGAATGTGTAGGGTAGTTCCTAGGCTCGCAAGCTCGCTCGTTTTACAATTCTTTGGATCCGGTTAAGTATTGAGCAGTAGGTGGACTTCTGAAGCACCGTCCACCAGACCACAACACCATATAGCAAAACCTGTAGCATATACCCGATGTACGACATGCGGTCTAAAACCCTAACTTTCGCCAATAGCTCTCTTGCAGGTGTATAGGACAAGAGTGGCCTTTCTTGACCTTTTCAAAATGGTGGATTTGAAGTTAAATTTTCTGTCCAGCAAAATACCCAAGAATTTTGGGCTTTCTGTAAATGAAACATTCTCTCCTCCGAATGAGACAGGTTCCACTGTAGGCAACTTTTATCTCCTGCTGAAAAGAACTACAATATTTAGACCACTTTGTCGTTGCACGTAGAGCTTCCTGAAGTATATCTCTTAGAGTGCTGGGCAACTTCCCCTTACCGCAATTGCCTCGTCATCAGCATACATGACCACTTTTTCACTTTTCTCCTCCAAAGACAATAATATATTGTATATGGATATATTCCAAAGTAGAGGAGACAGTACACCTCATATCCATAATATTCAAATAGATTTAAATACATATTTGAATGTAAATTGATAAAAAGAATAAAATGCCTAACACGGCCTTCTACAGATTGCCAAAACAAAATTTTTCATTTTGTAATAATTATTTTAAGATTTTTATACGATTGGTAACATTTACTTGTCTTGAAATTAAGTAAAACAATATGTTATAAAATCAATTTAATTTCGAAATATTTGAAAAAAAAAAAAAAAAAAAAACAATGACCTATAACGCCAATATTATTCTGCGGCGATTCCAAAAAAAAATTATTTCAGTTTTTATTGCGGAAGTAAACGGACGTTAGTTTTTTAAGTTTGGGCGAATAATTAAAAAAAAAAAAAAAAAAACAAGTAAAAGCGTGCTAAGTTCGGCCGACCGAATCTTATATACCCTCCACCATGGATCGCATTTGTCGAGTTCTTTTCCCGGCATCTCTTCTTAGGCAAAAAAAAAGGATATAAGAAAAGATTTGCTCTACTATTAGAACGATATTAAGATATGCTCCGGTTTGGACCACAATTAAATTATATGTTGGAGACCTGTGTAAAATGTCAGCCAATTCGAATAAGAAATGCACCCTTTGGGGGCTCAAGAAGTAAAATAGAGAGATCGATTTATATGGGAGCTGTATCGGGCTATAGACCGATTTGAACCATAAGAAACACGTATGTTGATGGTCATGAGAGAATCCGTCGTACAAATTTCAGGCAAACCGGATAATAATGGCGACCTATAGAGGCTCTAAAAGTCAAGATCCCAGATCGGTTTATATGGCAGCTATATCAGGTTATGAACCAATTTGAACCTTATTTGACACAGTTGTTGAAAGGAAGAATAAAATACGTCATGCAAAATTTCAGCCAAATCGGATAGGAATTGCGCCCTCCAGAAGCTCAAGAAGTCAAGTCCCAAGATCTGTTTATATGACAGCTATATCAGGTTATGGATCGATTTGAACAATACTTGGCACAGTTGTTGGATATCATAACAAAACACGTCGTGCAAAATTTCATTTCAATCGGATAAGAATTGTGCACTCTAGAAGCTCAAGAAGTTAAGACCCAAGATCGCTTTATATGACAGCTATATCAAACTATGGACCGATATGGCCCATTTACAGTACCAACCGACCTACACTAAATAAAAAGTATTTGTGCAAAACTTCAAGCGGCTAGCTTTACTCCTTCGGAAGTTAGCGTGCTTTCGATAGACAGACGGACGGACGGGCAGACAGACGGACATGGCTAGATCGACATAAAATGTCGCGACGATCAAGAATATTCTATATATACTTTATGGGGTCTCAGACGAATATTTCGAGTAGTTACAAACAGAATGACGAAATTAGTATACCCCCCATCCTATGATGGAGGGTATAATAATCTCTTTTTTTTAGTTCGAATTAACAAGAGTAAAGGGGATATATATATATAATTTAGCGTTAAATTCCGTAAGTGATGACTTTTTTCCTATTCGAATATTTTTTTCTTTTCTTTAATCTAAGAACAGAATTAGAAGAAACTGAATATAATGATTATCACTATTTCTAGTAGTGGGAAATGATACTTTATGCACTGAAAGAATACAGGTGCTTACCCAATGGATTTTCTGCTAGTAGTAAAAGTCGTACAAACACTTATTTTGTCATAAGAATGTATTAAACTGAATATAAACAGTAATAATAAAATTTTCCATCTTGAAAATAGTGTGGACCTGGGAAATATAAATCAAATTGGTACTGTGAGGAGTAGCAAAACTATGGAACTTCTTAACATGACTGTAACCGTTACAATCTTTTGGGACTTATATACAAATTGAAAAATTTATCTAAATCGAATGAGTATTGAATAGCAAACAACATATTGAGCATTGTATATTTGAATGCCACGGTAGCGCAGAGGTTAGCATGTCCGTCTATGACCTCGAATGCCTGGGTTCAAATCCTGGCGAGAACATCAAAAAGAATTTCAACGGTGGTTATCCCCTCCTAACGCTGGCGACATTTGTGATAGCTGTAGCACTGCGGCACGTCGTTCGGACTCGGCTATAAAAAGAGGCCACTTATCATTGAGCTTAAAACTTGAATCGTTAGTTAGTTTGGCGACTGGTTAGGCACCAATAACTATAAAAGAAGCGAACAACATACTACGGTCTGATGCCACCACCGCAGCTGTTGGGTCGTTGGAGTCCATTTTGAACCTACTCCTGAAAGACTTTAACATTTTTTCCTAATAGTTAATACCTATTCCCAGATATGGCTATTTTTTCTTCGATGAGCGAAATGAAAATACTTCCGCTCCACTCAACGGTTACTTCTAAAACAAGTAAGGGCTGGCTAAAGTCGCGCAAGGCCGACAGTTTAATACCCTATACCACACTGGGTATGCAGGCTAAGTCGTCGAAATTATTATGTAAAGGAAATCAAGATCGCCTCAAAAAAACGGTTGCAAAGGCCCATAAAGTTAAAATTGGGAAATACATTCATATTCTCGTATACGAGTTATATGTAGATCTGAACCGATTTTTATGAAATTCATCAGTGATCTCAAGATTCGTACTAGAAACTTTCGAAATAAATTTTGTGAGGATGTGTTAAGTGATCAAATTATTGCAGAATTAGTCAAAATCGGCGATATATTCATATATTAAAAAATCTGATCGTTGAGGTTTAGGATTGGAGGGTCTCCATGGAACTCTCTTTCTCTGACCATCGGTACATTAGGTTCAGAATAGCACGGCCAGCGCCGAATCCGATAAGCTTCCGGAATAAGTTGAAGACCAACTGGACAAAATTCGGAAGGCTACTCAGAAGAAGACTTGGGCAAGATAATTTAGATTGTCCAAGCATAGAAGACATTGGCGATAATGTCAACAGGATTACGACTGCACTGGCGGCGTCCTTCGAAGATAGTTGTCCTCTTCGGGAAAGGAAATCACCCCAAGAAAACCCTGGATGATCGGGGAGATTCGCAATATTGGGAAAGAAGTCCGCAGACTTTTTAACAGAGCACGTCGTAAAAAAGCTGAAGTTTATTGGGATGTGTATTACACACGGCTCAAGGAATACAAAAAGATTACCAGAGCGGCAAAACGTGCCTCCTGGAGCTTTTCTCCGAAAAGGTCGATAGTGTTAATGACGCCGCCAAGATAAAATAATTTCTCTCAAAACCCATGTCCAAACTGAAACTTTAGTAGACGACATGGTAGTGAGAACAGAGACAACGGAGGACATGTTGAGGCTTTTGATGAAAACCCTTATACACAGGATACGAATCTTGGAATAATGACGTTGATCGAAGGTTTATAATAACGGAATTTATGGTGGAGAAATCCTTGAAATCCATTTAAGTCACCCGGACCCGATGGAATATTTCCGGCGTTACTACAGAAAGAGGCAGACTATCTGGCGCCTCGTCTGCCCAAAATTTTTACAGCGTGCCTAGGACTTGCATATACTCCGAAAGCCTGGCAGGAGGCAAGGGTGGTGTTTATACCCAAGCCCGGCAAGGCAGGTTATGCGACACCAAAGGCCTACAGACCCATAAACCTTACGTCCTTTCAACTCAAAACCATGGATTGTATTTTGGACACCATGGTTAAGAGTAGGACATCCAGCAAACTGCTCAAATACAAACAACATGTCTGTGTCAAGGGAAGGTCGGTGGAGACTGCCCTGCACGAGGTTGTGCATTAAATAGAAGAATCCTTCGATGCCAAAACGTACACACTTGCGGTATGCATTGACATCGAGGGGGCTTTTAACACACTGCGGACCGACACACTGATCCAATCCTTAGACCAGTACCGGGTGGACCCAGTTCTTAGAGACTGCATAACCATATGCTAAGGAAGAGATGGATAAATTGTGTGTCCCATGGCATAAATATAAGGGAGCAAGTGGCATAGGGCACGCCACAGGGGGCATTTTATCGCCACTCCTATGGGACCACCATCAATGACCTATTACGGATGCTGACTGAGGAGTGATTTGAACCCGTCTGCTACGAAGACGATATTATAATACTTCTATGGGGTAAGGATCCGGACGAGCTATGCAGAAGGGCCGAAAGGGTCTTGCATGTGGCATATGACTGAGCTAGACCCAGAGGTCTCAATGTTAACCCAGAGAAGACTGAAATATGCCTGTTCACGAGGAATACGAAGGTGGGCCAATTTAACGCACCACGTTTCCTAAATAAGACGATTTCGATATCTGACAAGGTCAAATAGTTAGGTGTGATCTTGGACTGGAAACTGAATTGGAAGTGTCACATTCAGGAGCGTACTGAGAAGGCTCACAGATGTTGGGAACTATGTAGACGGGCCGTAGTCTCGAAATGGGGCCTGAATCCGAGGATAGTCTACTGCCGCAACAGGAGCGTGATTAGCCCGATAATTACTTACGCCTCAGTTGTTTGGTGGACTGCTATGGAGAAAAAGTGCAACATAAGGACCATACAACAAGGGGACTGAGATCTGTTTTAGACTGTCTATACAGTGATGCAGGCGGAGATCCGGCGTTCACGGAATGTGTGAAGTGGTGTTGTTCCAACGCGAGGACGTCGAGTGTGAACATCTTTACCGATAGTAAAATTGCCATAAGGAAGACATTAACGCCTTCGCTGAGGATGGGCAAATCCGCATCCTTTGGGTGCCGGGCCATAACGGAGTAAGGGGAAATGAAAGAGCAGACGATTTAGCAGTGAATGTCAGAGAGCTGCCGTTAATAAACTTGGTTAACCCGAAGCCTTCGGATCGACGCAGTCCGAGTTAAGGGCGTGCTCGACGAACTGTGGAACAGCGAAAAAGTCGATAGGAAGGCGAAAATCCTTTGGGGAGATCCGAAAGGGAAGAAGTTATTACTGAAAGGAAGCAAGAAGGGCGCCAGTATAGCTTTTGTTATAATAACGGGACACATAGGACTACGAGCGCACTTATGCAAAATCAGTGCCCGGCTTAAGCGGCTAACAGACATCGGCACTTAGGTAAGGACACAATAATAGATACATATGAACCAACTTAGGGGACGCGGTATTTAAAACAATTACGGAATTTTTAGAGGTTACTTTTTATACCCTCCACCATAGGGGGTATACTAATTACGTCATTCTGTTTGTAACTACTCGAAATATTCTTGTGAAATCCCATAAAGTATATATATTCTTGATCGTCGCGACATTTTATGTCGATCTAGCCATGTCCGTCCGTCTGTCTGTCGAAAGCACTCTAACTTCCGAAGGAGTAAGGCTAGCCGCTTGAAATTTTGCACAAATACTTCTAGTGTAGGTCGGTTGGTATTGTAAATGGGACATATCGGTCCATGTTTTTATATAGCTGCCATATAAACCGATCTTGGGTCTTGATTTCTTGAGCCTCTAGAGTGCGCACTTCTTATCCGATTGGAATGAAATTTCGCACGTAGTGTTTGGTTATGATATTCAACAAGTGTGCTAAGTATGGTTCAAATCGGTTCATAACCTGATATAGCTGCCATATAAACCGATGGACGACGTACCAAGTATGAATCAAATCGGTCCATAACCTGATACAGCTGCCATATAAACCGATCTTGGGTCTTGACTTCTTGAGTCTCTGGAGGGCGCAATTATTATCCGATTAGAATTAAATTTTGCACAACGTGTTTTGTTATGATATCCAACAACCGTGCTAAGTATGGTTCAAATCGGTCCATAACCTGACATAGCTGCCATGTAAACCGATGGACGACGTATTTTGTTATGATATCCAACAACTGTGCCAAGTATGAATCAAATCGGTCCATAACCTGATATAACTGCCTTATAAACCGATCTTGGGTCTTGACTTCTACAGTCTCTAGAGGGCGCAATTCTTATCCGATTTGAATGAATTTGCACGTGGTGTTTTGGTATCAATTCCAACAACTGCGCTATGTATGGTTCAAATCTGTCTATATTTTGATATAGCTGCCATATAAACCGATCTTGGGTCTTGACTTCTAGAGTCTCTAGAGGGCGCAATTCTTATCCGATTTGAATGAATTTGCACGTAGTGTTTTGGTGTCACTTCCAATAACTGTGTTAAATATGATACAAATCGGTTCATAATCTGGTATAGCTGCCATATAAACCAATCTGGGATCTTGACTTCTTGAGCCTCTAGAGGGCGCAATTGTCATCCGATTTGGCAGAAAATTTGTACAACGGCTTCTCTCATAACCTTCAACATACGTGTCTAATATGGTCTGAATCCTTCAATAGCTTGATACAGCTCTCATATAAACCGATCTCCCGATTTTGCTTATTGAGCCCCTACAAGGCGCAATTCTTATCCGAATGAACTGAAATATTACACTATGACTTCTTCAATATTACACATTCATTTATGGTCCGAATTGAACTATTTTCGATATAGCTCTAATAGCACAACAGCTCCTATTCAGTATTCTTTTTTTGCCTAAAAAGAGATACTGCGCATAGAACTTGCCAAATACGATCCGTGGTGGAGGGTATATAAGATTCGGCCCAGCCCAACAAAACTTTGTTCAGCCTGACAAAAGCGCACTTATAGTCCTATTTATATACCCTACACCACCACTGTGGTACAGGGTATTATGAGTTTGTGCATTTGTTTGCAACGCTATGAAGGAGAAGAGCTAGACCCATTGATAATCACTTCCTGATTCGATTTAGCTATGCCCGTCTGTTCGTCTGTCTGTCTGTCCATTTATTCTTGTGATCAAGTTACAGGTCGTTCACGAGGAAGACGAAGGTGTCTGTCTGTCCATTTATTCTTGTGATCAAGTTACAGGTCGCATCTTTTGTTCGATTGTCATGAAATTTTACTCAAGTCTCTTTTTTGGCCCAAGGAAAAACGCTATTGATTTTTTTTTATTTAGGTCTATAGATAATAAACACCCTTACAGACTAATAACAATATATTTACAAATGTATTAACCTAAGAATTTAGAAATAATATAATTTTCCTTTTTAAACTTTCTCGATTCTCAGATAGATCTATTAAATCTTTCAGTTGATTAAATTGATAATATAAGTGCCGAAAAGGATCATTATTGGCATAGTTGGTTTGATAATAAGAAATTTTCAAAAGATCAAAATATCTGGTCGGTCTGATAGGAACGTTAAAGAAAATTCGACTCAAAAGATAGCAGGAATCTATTTGACCATGAAAGCTTTATAATATTTAATCGGTACTCCTACGAAGGTAATGAACTTCTGTCCCACCCATTTCGACGGAGACAAAAAAATGGAAATTGTTTTTGAACCGATTCTATAAAATCAGAATGAATATTGTAGTACGGATCCCATACCACAGAACCGTACTCGAGATTACTTCTGGCTAGCGACGTATGTAAGTTTTTCGTCACAGAGAAATCATTACGTTCTTTACTCCAACGTTTCATGAAGCCAAGATCACTACGTGCTTTGTTTACAACCATTGAGATGTGTTGACGGAAGTTTAAGCGTTGGTCTCGAAGAAATCCAAGGTCTTTAAAGCTATAGACTACTTCAAGTTGATTGGAAACCAAACAGTAGCAAGTTTTAAGAGAGGTTATTCTTGAAAATGATATGTGTTTGCATTTGGAAATATTAAGTTCAATAAAGTTCTGGTTGCACCATTCGTAAAGAGTATCAAGGTCATACTGAAGATAACTCTGTTTATCAGAGTCTCTCGTTGATCTGAAGATCTTTACATCAAAATATTCGAGTGCTTTAAAGTAAAAGTTTGTTCGTTTATGAACAAACAAAACAGCACAGGGCCAATATGACTGCCCTGTAGAACACCTGAAGAGACAACAATTGATTTGGAAACTGCAGTACCAAATTTAACTCTTTGTGTACGAAATCGGTTCAGATTTTGAACGAAATCGCTTCAGATTTAGATATAGCTCCCATATATATCTTTCATCCCATATGGCCTTTAAATGCTGTAGAAGCCATAATTTTGGTCCGATATTTACAAAATTTGGCATGGGGTGTTTCATTCAACGTCCTCATATGAGTGCAAATTTCATAGAAATCGGTTCAGATATAGATATAGCTTCCATAAATATATCTCTTATCCGATATGTCCTTTTAAAGCTGTAGAAGCCACAATTTTGGTCAGATCTTTAATTTGGCATGGGGTTGTTTTATTAAACGTTCTCATATGTGAGCAACATTTCGCCAAAATGGGTCCTGATTTAGATATAGCTCCCATATATAACTTTCCTCCGATATGGAATTTTATGGCTATAGCAGCCACAATTTTGGTCGGATCTTTACAAAATTTTGCAGGAAGTGTTTTCTTTGAAGTTTCAATGCCACTGCAAAATTTCATAAAAATCGGTTCAAAGTTAAATATAGCACCCATATATATCTTTTATCCGATATGGAGTTTTAAGGCTATATCAGCCACAATTTCGGTCCGATCTTTACCAAATTTGGCATGGGACGCTTTATTTGACGTCTTCATATGTGTGCAAAATTTCATATTAAATCGGTTCAGATTTAGATATACCTCCCATATATATTTTTCATCCGATTTTGACCTTAAAGGCTGTATCAGGCACAATTTTGTCCCGATTTCTACAAAATTCAGCGTGAGTTGTTTTATTTTAAGTTTCAATGCGAGTGCAAAATTTCATATAAATTGGTCTAGATTAAGACAATGCTGCCATATATCTTTTGTACGATATGGTCTTTTAAGGCTGTAGAAGCCACTATTTTAGTCCGATCTTAACAAGATGTAGTACGAGGTGTTTTATTTGACGTCTTAATACGTGTGCAAAATGTCATAAAATTCGGTTTAAATTAAGATATAGGTCCCCGATATATCTTTCATCCGAAATAGACTTTAGCCTGAAGAAACCACAATTTTCGTCAGATTTTGCATGAGACGTTTTGTTTGACGTTCAAATACGTGCGCAAAATTTCATTGAAATCGGTCCTGATTTAGATATAGCTCCAATGTTTATATTTTATACGATATGGACTTTTAAGGCAGTAAAAGTTACAATTTTGGTCACATCTCTACAATATAGGGCGTGGCATGTTCTATTTGGCCTTTTAAAGATGTGGAAAACCAAATCTGTTGTCCTGTCGTAGAAAAATCTTACAAGGTTCTATTTGATATTTCAATAGATATCCAAATTAAAATCTGACTAGTTTGTTTTTGGTTTCGCATATGATATATTTTTTAAAGTTGCCAATTTAATCAACTTACAAAAACATTTTTGAACATTTCGCTGGAGCTAGTCCCTTATTTTGTTGTTTGTGTAGGCATTTCTGAACCAATTTTATAACTGATTTGCAATATATGCCAAAGTCCGATTGTTCAGCCAATAGTTATGGGAGTTTCTAATCACGAAATGTGAATAAAGTAAGTTCTTGACATTTTTGGTCAAAAAGCCGCAATTGTTTTCCAATTTTGGGTGAAATTATACACGAAATGTTCCCTTAAGACTTCGAACAACCATACCAACTAGAGTAGGTTTGGATTTTTGACTCGTATTGCTCCCATATAATCCATAAGCCAATGTCGCTGAAACTTTGTATGTAGTGTTTTAAAATTACTTCTTAAATCCATGGTTAGTATTATCCAAGTCGGTCTGAAATCTTTTGTAGCTCCCAAATAAATCGATCTCTGGATAAATCTTCTACTGCCCCTAGAAGCTTCAATTTTACCCCGATTTGGAAGAAATTTAGTATATTATGTATACATATTCCCTTTAACTAAGTTCATTTACGTAAATTTTTAGCAGAATCCATGGTTGTGTATTTCAAAGGTTCAGCCCGGGCGATCTTGACAGGTTTTTACTTGCTAATAAAGAAATATAGTATGATGCTTTACTTACCTTTTCCAAATTTTTCACTTTTCTCCTCATGACGGGTAGCTTGCATTTCCAGTTATTGGATAAACGCTTGTTTATTGTACATCGAATTACTTATGAGAATTAAGAGTTTGCGTTAGCCATTAGAAACGCTCAAACATTAAAACTTAAATGGCAGTGTCTTTTAATATTTTGTGTTGTTAAATTTACTATTCACGAATTATGCTGATTTATTTTGCCAAATCCTGTCCTCATTGCTGCGATATAGCGAAGAGCTGCCAAGAAATAAAACAGCAAATCAAATAATTCATAAATAGATGAAATAATCAACGCGAAAATGCTTGCTGAGGATCCAATTTCACATCGGTAATCATAAAATCAGTTTTTCATGCTGAATCGTTCATTCGTTCGTTCAACAACTCGTAATTTGTTGTTTCAGTGGTCTTTGGTGTGGTGCGAACATTGGAGTGGTTCGTATTCTCGGGTACATTAAAATTTGTAAGCAAAAACTAGCAACAGAATACTGAAGCTACATTTCCCTTTGTTTTTCTCCACCGATTTCAAATATTTTAATGTTATTCAATAGCGAACATATGTGGTTGCCAAAAAGTTAGTTAATAATATTTGCTATTGTGGGCGTAATGTGTTGCTTCGAAATAGTGATGGGCACACAACACAGTTGAAAATAATAAATTGTGTTTGTATGGGGGCAGTTAATCCCGACCATGGTTGAATTTAAGTTACTTGTTAAGTCACTTGCCCAGCTGATGGAATTGAAAAACTGCAAATTTGGAAATATCCAAATCCCACTAGAACGTCAATTGCTTTGTTTGGATTTGAAACTTTTTTTCACATTTTGTTCCTTTTTTCAAATTTTCGTTGTTTTAATTTGTAATTTACCCTGTTATAATCGTGGATATTTTGATACTGTGTTCTTTACTCTTGATAATGCACATAAAAACTAAAATGTCAAGTAGGAAGTGTTCAGAAAATTGACAGTCTATCGGCAATTTACGCCACTATCCCCACAGTGTTGCATCGTTGATTTTGTTATTGTTTGGCTTGTGACTTTACCATCCTAATTCTACTGAGATCCCGACCAATCAACCATGTGCAAAATAACAACAATGCTTCGACCGAACCAGGGCACACGAGCTACTTACACTATCCGTATGCTTCTATTGGTTTTTTATATGCGGTTGTATGTTGTTGCCAATCTATCCCAGCGGGAAAGAGAAGTGGTTAGCAATCGCTTATATAAGGTCTCATAAATATGCATAGAGGCCTGGTCGCCCCATTACAACTTAATTTAAAATTAACATGGCGAAGGATTGGTGAGCAACCCCTTGCTATCCACTTTTATTTTGATTACCTCTGGAATGCCTGCAACAGAAGCCATTAACGAAGGCATATTGAAGAAGGCCTATTGTTTGAAGCTCTTAAATAAGGCCAAGTATATAAGGCCTTCAAGAATGCCTCATTTCGAAGGCGCAAAAGAAACCCTACTTAATAAAGTCTTCAGAAAGCACCAAAATAGTGCCTAAAACGAAGAGAAAAGAATTTTTTTGAGATTTTTTTGTGTTGATAACGCTGTTTTTTTCACCATTTGCTTATTGCTTTATACCATTTTTTTTTATTTGCCACCTCGGGAATTTGAACTTATGTTTGTTTGCTAATCTTATACTTTCCTTCCATCCTAAACAACTCAGTTCGCTGTTGTTGTCAAAAAGAAAACATAAACACAATAGATTTGGGTCATTGCACTTCCGCTGCTACGAGAAGGCTTCATATCATGCCTTCCTTGAGAAATTAAAGAGGAATGTGATTTGGATATCTTGAGAAAAAAGCAAGTTAAAAGGCATAAAGTTGGGCCGGGCCGAACTTTGGATACCCACCACCTCAGGTAAATATGTAAACTACCTCTCGTCATAATCCGGTGTAATATGCATAATTTTTGAGCCCATAGCAGTTATATCGAAATATGTTCCGATTTGGACCAAATACTAATAAGTACAAGTCATTGTTCAATTGTGTATAACAAAATATTGGTCTTTTTAGTAGCTATATCGAAATATAAAACTATCTGAACCATAGACAACATGAATGTCTAAAAGCCTAACATACGTCACTGTATCAAATTTCATTAAATCAGATTATAAATGCGCCTTTTTTGGCGCCAAAACTTTAAATCGAGATATCGGTCTATATGGCAGCTATATGCAAATCCAGACCGATCTAGACCAAGTTGCCGAGATATGTTGAGGGGCTTAACTTAGCTCTCTGTTCCAAATGTCGGCAACAGTGGACAATAAATGCGCCTTTTATGGGCCCAAAACAATAAATCGAGAGATCGGTCTATATGGCAGCTAGGGCGCAATTCTTATACGATTTGACTGAAATTTTGCACGTGGTGTTTTGATATCACTTTTGGAAGAAATTGTTTACAACGGCTTCTCTCTTCTCTTCTATATATGTGTCAAATATGGTCTGAATCGACCAATAGCTTGATGCAGCTCCCATATAAACCTATTTCCCGATTTTTCTTCATGAGCCCCTACAAGGCGCAATTCTTATCCGAATGAACTGATGAACACAATGACTTCTACAATGTTCAGCATTCATTTATGGTTCGAATCGGACTATAACTTGATATAGCTCCAATAACATAACAGTTCTTATTCAATATTCTTTGTTTGCCTAAAAAGAGGTACCACGTATAGAACTCGACAAATGCGATAAATGGTGGAGGGTATATAAGATTCGGCCAGGCCGAACTTAGCACGCTCTTACTTGCTTCTACCTTAAACGCATTTTTAATTTAAAATTTTTATGCATCAAATGTTTCTAAACTAACTAACTTTTAATGTGTTTTCCTCCTAATCCTCATTTAATAGACTCTCATTAAGTTTTTCCATATCCGCTGCTTTTTTATAAGAAACACGTTTGTTGAATTCTTCTCTAACTCCTTGCTTTTATACCCACCACCTGAGGCACATCGAAATATCCATTTCCGTCCCTATAAAGTATATATATTCTTGATCAGCGAAGAAACTAAGACGATCTAGTCATGTCCGTCCGTCTGTTGACGTTGCTACAGTCTTTAGGGTCTTAGGCCCAATTTAGGGTCTTAGGCCCAATTTAGAGTCTTAGGCCCAATTCAGGGTCTTAGGCCCATAAAAGCCACATTTATTATCCGATTTGCTGAAATTTAAGACATTGAGTTGTGTTAGGACCTTCGACATTCTTACTCAATTTGTGCCTGATCGGTCCAGATTTGGATATAGTTGCAATATAGACCGATCCGCCGATTAATGGTCTTAGGTCTATAAAAACCAAATTTATTACCCATTATTGCTGAAATTTGGGGCAGTGAGTTTTTTTAGGCCACTCGACGTCCTTCTTCATTTGGCCCAGATCGGTCCAGATTTGGATATAGCTGCCATATAGACCGATCCGATTTCAATGAAATTTGGCACAGTGACTTATGGTAGGCATTTCGACATCCGTGTCGTATATGGTTCAGATCAGTTTATTTTTAGATATAGCTACTAAAAAGACCAATATTTTGATATACACAATTGAACAATGACTTGTACTTATATTTCGATATAACTGCTATGGGACATAAGGTATGCAATTTTCACTTGATTTTGATGAAAGGTGGTTTACATATATACCCGAGGTGGTGGATATCCAAAGTTCGACCCTGCGGAACTTTACGGCTTTTTACTTGTTAATAAACTTTCTTACGGCAGAGTTAATGCCTAGAAACTCCAACTTCTTCATGATTGATGTCGGTTTTACATTATTGAAAATGCCTACAATGTCAAGAAATGCTACCATTGTACAATATATTTCTTGACAGTGAGAGAACCCTCTATGTAGCCGATTATGTCGTGAAGAGCTGTTCCAGTGGATTTGCCTTTACTTGAATGAATCTTTTCCCTAAGATATATTTCTACCAACCTCTCAAGAGTCTTCAGCATAAAGGATGACAGAGTAATAGGACGAACACCTTTCGCCTTTGTGTGGTAGGGTTTTCCTGCTTTTGGAAAAAAGGTATGTATGACATTCTGATTCAAGCAGAGTATCTCTCCCTAAACCACTCTATCAGACACAGCATGTAATTCAACCGGTGATACATCATCAGGGCCTGGCGACTTAAAGGAGTCGAAACCTCTTATCACCCAAAGGATTTTCGGCTCAGACACAATTTTCTTAATAACCTCCGAAGAATGCATACCAGTGACAACCGATTCTGACGCCACGTTGTCCGCTGGAGAATTCCCCGGGAAATGTGTATCAACGAGTAGTTCTAGTGCTTCTCCACCAGACATTGTCCAAATGTAAATGGAATGTTCGTGAGCCAATTTTCTTTTTGCTCCGCACCGTATCCCTACTTTTATTTCATAAAATACTTCAGCTGTACATTTGAAAATAAGATAAAGTAATTTAAATATTTAAAGAATAAAATATAGCAATATATAATTATATCTGAGGCCATATCTTTTTGGATATAACTATATTTAACAGAGATAATTATATTTTGTGCAAGATAGAATTTTATCAAGTATCGTATATAATTATATATGCAAATGCAAATTTTGACCATTAACATTCCATTTAGGAACAGGGGCACACTTCTCACACATCAATGAGTGCAGTTCTGTTCAAGTTTTAACTCAGTGATAAGGGGCCTCCTTTTTATAGCCGAGTCCGAACGGCGTGCCACAGTGCGACACCTTTTTGGAGAGAAGTTTTACATGGCATAGTACCTCACAAATGTTGCCAGCATTAGGGAGAGGGAAAACCACCGCTGAAAAATTTTTCTGATGGTCTCGCCAGGATTCGAACCCAGGCGTTTAGCGTCATAGGAGGACATGCTAACCTCTGCGCTACGATGGCATCCAGTATATCTAGCGCAAGATATAGTTGGATATGATAGATCCAATTTGATTCAATTTTGTCTGCCCCTTGTTATAGGTAGATCTGGTCACAGCAACTTTTTTTACTCGGGTAGTACATTTCTATGATGAAAATGTTGAGTGAACTGAATAAATTATCAACTGCAGTTCGACGATTAGTATAAGAGTGCGTTCACAAATTAAATTCAAATTTGTCAAACCCTTTATATAAAATTGGAAAACCCTTTGTACAAAATTATAGAAATGCAAGCTAAAGTTTCTATTATTTTGATCTAAATTGCTATCATACAATTTTTTCTTCCGGCTTATTAATCAAATTTTTCGACCTGTTAGACTTCACTTGACTTTTCAGCATGGAACAGCATAAAGTTAAAACTGTTGTTGTTAATTAAATGTAATAGCCTTGTATTCACAGCAAATTTTGAATTTGAAAACTAATTTCATTGCAGATGTCTTACAAAAGTTGCTATTCGAACGCAGCACGTTCAGCAATTATTTAGCTGCCGTTGCGTGGTGACATTGCCAACTTCGAACTGGGTATTTCTCATAAATGTTAGCGAGGGAAAACTTTTCCTTGAGAAAAGTTTCTTTCACATAAAAATGGAATGAGATTTTTCATTAGGATGTTGAGCACTAAGTTGGAATGCAATAAACAGCGTATTATGCTACAGATTTTGCATAAGCGCAAACCAAGAATTAACAGCAATTACAATGTTCAATTATTGTTTGTGATGTTTTGATTTTGGGATAAATTGCTTACAATAAGTGGTAGTCACAAAAATGAATTGGCCAATTCAAGACGAATAATCGTTTATTGTTTACTGGAAATTAGATGTAAGCTAAAAAAATGTTCTAGTCTTATATATAAAATTCAATTTGATGTTCGTTTGATTGTATTTTTGTCGGTTTATTCCGTATAGACTCAAAAACGGCTGAACCGATTACCTTGAAATTTTCACAAATTGTGTAGGTTGGTCTGGAAAGAAACATAGGCTATATAATTTTTGGATATCGGGAGGGGGCGGAACCTCCCCCTTACCCCAAAAGTAAAAGTGGACCGATCGGGACAATATGGGACTCAAATGAAAGGTATTCAAGAGTAGAGTACGAATTTCATAATAAAAGTTGGGTTCAAGTACCTGGGGGGCCGCCCCAGCCCCAAAACCACTTAAAATAGGGTTTTACGATCATGACAATATGGGACTCAAATGAAAGTTATTCGGGAGTAGATTACGAATATGGCCAGGAAGGCTTTAAAATTTATTGATAACGTAAGGGGGCGGACCCTCTACCGTTACCCCAAAAACACCACCCAAAATCAAAAGTGTACCGATAAGGACGATATGGGTATCAAATGAAAAGTATGGGGGAGTAGATAACGAATCTGGCATACAAATTCATGTCGAAGTATAGGGGGTCACCCCACCCCTTCAAAAACGCTTCAAAACCCCACCCATTGGGCACATTAGCCAATCTCGGATATATGGGACTCGGTTTGTTTGTTCAGTATAGACTGGAAATGGCAAAACCGATTTTCTCGAAATTTTTGCATATTGTGTAGGTTGGTCTGGAAGAAAACATAGGCTTTATAATTTTTCGATATCGGAAGGGGGACGGATCCTCCCCCTTATGCCAAAAACACATCCCAAAATCAATGGTGGACTGATCGGGACAATATAGATATCAAATGAAAGGTATTGGGGACTAGAATACGAATATGGTATTAAAATTTGAGTCTAAGTACCCATCGGGCCGCCCCAACCCCAAACAGACATATTGCACGTTAGTATTGGAGTTAAATCTGGCATACAAAATCAGATCGAAGTATAGGGGGTCAGACCCATTAGACCCATTATGACTATATGATACTTGGCTGAACCGATTTTCTTAAAATTTTCATAGATTGTGTACGTTTGTCTGGAAGGATACATACACACCCCTCCAACCCAAAAACTCCTCTAAACAGATATATTCCAAGTTCATGTAAATATGGGACTCAATTGACTGTAGATAACAAATGTGGCATAAAACATTAGGTCCAAGTAATTGGGAGTCGCCCACTCCCAAATATCCCAAATGGGCATATTAGGCGACCATAGCTTTATGGGACTCAAATGAAAGGTATTAGGGAGTAGATTACGCATATGACATTGCGTCCAAGTCTAGGTGGCGCTTTTCCTCCTAAAGATTCGTCAAATGGGTTATTTGACCCATTTTGACAATATGGGACACAAATGAGAGGTATTTGAGAGTAGAAAACGAATTTGATATACAATTTTGGAGCCACGTGTTTTGCGGAACGCCCAAAAGCACCTCCTAAACTGAATTGAAGATCGAATGTGATATCTATTTTCAGTCCAAAGTACGGGTGGCACGAATTTGATATCGATATTTGAGCCGAAATGTCAGAGGTGCCATCCCTCCCCTAATGAGAACATTACAACCAGGAACTGAGAAGGGGCAAATTCTCACAATTCAACAAATGCTTTCCGATTCAAGTTTAAACTCAGTGATAAGGGACCGAGTCCGACCACCGTGACGAAGTGCGACACCTCTTCGGGGAAAATTTTTAAAATGACCATGCATGGCATTGTGCCTCGCAAACGTCGCCGACATTAAGAGGGGATAAATACCGCTTTCAACAATGTTCTTGCCACGATTCGAACGCCATCAGCGTTATTGGCTACAATAACACGAATTCGACATTCGCATCCAGGGCGAAGTGTCCTCACTCTAAAAAGATATTAGAGAGTTAAAGAAGGCGCCGCGAAGCGGGCGCGGTTCGGCTAGTATCTTATATATAACAAGTAAAAGCGTGCTAAGTTCGGCCAGGCCGAATCTTATATACCCTCCACCATGGATCGCATTTGTCGAGTTCTTTTCCCGGCATCTCTTCTTAGGCAAAAAAGGATATAAGAAAAGATTTGCTCTAATATTAGAGCGATTTCAAGATATGGTCCGGTTTGGACCACAATTAAATTATATGTTGGAGACCTGTGTAAAATGTCAGCCAATTCGAATAAGAATTGCACCCTTTGGGGTTTCAAGAAGTAAAATAGAGAGATCGATTTATATGGGAGCTGTATCGGGCTATAAACCGATTCAGACCATAATAAACACGTGTGTTGATGGTCATAAGAGAATCCGTCGTACAAAATATCAGGCAAAACGGATAATTTTGGCGATCTCTAGAAGCTCAAAAAGTCAAGATCCCAGATCGGTTTCTATGCGCACTATAGAGGCTCAAGAAGTCAAGACCCAAGATCGATTTATCTGGCAGCTATATCAGGTTATGGACCGATTTGAAGCATACTTGGCACAGTTGTTGGATATCATAACAAAACACGTCGTACAAAATTTCGGATAAGAATTGCGCACTCTAGAGGCTCAAGAAGTCAAGACCCAAGATCGGTTTATATGGCAGCTATATCAAAACATGGACCGATATGGCCCATTTACAATACCAACCGACCTACACTAATAAGAAGTATTTGTGCAAAATTTCAAGCGGCTAGCTTTACTCCTTCGGAAGTAAGAGTGCTTTCGACAGACAGACGGCCGGACGGACGGACATGGCTAGATCGACATAAAATGTCGCGACGAACAAGAATATACATATATACTTTATGGGGTCTCAGACGAATATTTCGAGTAGTTACAAACAGAATTACGAAATTAGTATACCCCCCATCCTATGATGGAGGGTATAAAAATCAAAAAATTGTGTTTGTTTGTTTGTGTGTTCCTTATAGACTCAGAAGCAGTTGAACCGATTTTCTTGAAATTTTCATAGATGGTGCATAATGATTCCGTGGTGAAAATAGGGTACTACATTTTTTGATATCTGAAGGGGGGCGGGCGCTCCCCCTTACCATAATTTACAGAAACACCAGATCTCGGAGATAGGTGGGCGATTGAAGCGAAATTTTGTGTGCTCTCATAGAGTACTCTAAAAACAAAAATTTGGTATCCAAATTTCGGATTGGGTACCTAGGGGGGACGCCCCACCCTAAAACCTACCAAACATATATTAAGACCAATCACGACAATATGGGACTCAAATGAAAGGCATTTAGAATAAGAAAACATATCTGATATCCAATTGTCGGACCGTGTGTTAGGGAGACCACCCCAACCCCCAAAACACCCCCAAATCGGACGTGTTTACTAACCATGGCAATATGGGGCTAAATAAAAGGTGGAATGTTCATGGGAATATGGGGCTTAAATGAAAGGTATTTGGGTGTAGAATTCGAATCTGATATCCAAATATGGGTCCAATGTTTGGGGACGCTTCTCCGCATAAAACATCTCCCAAAGGGGACAAATTTACCACTATAGCAATATGGGGCTCAAATGAAAGATCTTTGGGAGTAAAGCACGAATCTGATATCAATATTCGGAAAAAGTGTCTATGGGGCCACCCCACCCCCACAACACCTCCCAAATATGAAGTATTTGCTGACTATTGCAATATGAGGGTCAAATAAGAGGGTTTTTGGAGTAGAACACGAATTCGATATATATTTTCAAGGCCAACTCACAGAGTGGCTGCCCATCCCCCAAAACACCACCCAAGCCGATCATGTTTGCCGACTACGGAAATATGGGGCTCAAATTAAAAGTATTTGGGAGTAGACCAGGTATCTGATATCAACATTGGGGACCAACTGTCTGGTGGACGTCCCACCACCATAACATCCCCCAAATAGGGCGTATTTGCTCACCAAGACAATTTAGGTCTTAAAGAGAGTGGAACTAAATATTCATAGTTTTTAGGGCCAATACCCCAAACCGGACATATTTGCTGACTTTTGCTATAAAGAGTTTAAATAAGATTAGAAAACGAATTTGATATCAACTTTTGAGGCCAATGGCAATATGCGGTCCAAATAAATGATATATATATATATATGAGAATAGACCACCTTGCTGATATATTTTCCGGGCTTAATGCTTGGCGGATCACCTCAATCCCCAAAACACCCCTAAATCGGGCATATTTACCCACCATGTCAATGTGGAGCTTAAATGAAATGTATTGGGGGTTAGAGCAAGAATTGATACCCACTTTCGGAACCAATTTTCTGGGGGTCTACCCCTTTCCCAAAACACCACACAAAGAGCAATTTTTTTACTGAATATAAAAAAAGATAAATGCACTTATATTGTCAAACTGTTAGTCAAGCGATATACTTTTGAAGAACATTGTAATACACAGCCGAGGAATATGCGGATGATCTGTTAAGAATCAATTTCCGTTTTCATATAATTATCAGATCCAGATCAAATAAAATACATATCTAACAACATCGAAAACCAAGCCATTGTTACCAATTTTTAAACCATTCATTCAGATGTTTAATCCCACCCATTGTGTCTGTTAGGTCTGATAGGTCGCTGTGTGATCGTCAAACATGCAGACAAAATGAAGGTAGCAAGTAACGACTTCTGCAGAAGCTGTGAGGACGTCAAGTGTGAGAATATTATAGAACATCTGCTGTGTGTGTGTGTCCTACACTGGCAGGCAGAGGGAGGACCCTAAGGTGGTTGTATTTTGTTTGAGAACTCGTCTGAATTAGCGATTGCGTGAAAGCGATCTCGATGGTTCAACGAAGGGACATAGAAGGCATCTTCCTAATCCGTTTCCTGTGGTATCACAATGGACGAAAATGTCAAAGTGAGTCTAATGACAGACTGACACCAAGGAATAATCTCTTATTTCAGATTTGCACTATGCTTTTAAATACTTTTATTTGCTATCCATATTGCCCAAAGCAGTGGAAGAGTCCTGTGGGGGGGTTTTTTGGGGATGGGGGACCCCCCGCACACTTTTTTGTATACCAAGTTCGTACTCTCCTCTTAAATATCTTTCATTTAATACCCATATTGTCCCAATCGGTAAACATGTCCGTCTGGGTGGGTTTTGAGATGGGGCGTCCTCCCAAGTTATGACCCAAATACAAAATTTCGCTTTTAGAGGTGCACCCATCTTCGAGATATGGCGTTTTAAAAAATTTGGGTAAGGGGGAGGGCCCCCACCCCCAAAAACATCCCCCAACATGACTCTTCCACCACTTTGAACAATATGGAAATCAAATGAAAGGTATTTAAAAGCAGAGTACAAATCTGAAAAAAATGTATTCATTGGTGTCTGAGGGGCCTCCCCACCCCCCGCACGGACATGTTTAACGATTGGGAAAATATGGACAGTAAAAATTTCGCCCAAAGTGTGGGGGGGGGGTCCCCACCCCATACAGCCCTCAATAGGACTCCTCAAAGCGGTGAAAGCGGGTCTCAAATGAAAGGAAATCAAAAGTAGAGTACAAATCTGACATAAAAATGTATTCCTCGGTGTCTGAAGAGCCTCCCCACCCCAAAAACCCCCAACAGGGCTTATTAACCAATTGCGACAATATGGATATCAAAGGTATTTGGAAGTTGAGTGTTAAAGAATTTGGTCTAAGGTGTTAACGGGGCCTCCCTTACCCCAAAACCTCTTAGACGGGCATAAATGTCCAATGTCACAAAATGGGTAGAAAGATCTTTGGGAGTTGACAATGAATGTGGTATACATATTTGGTGTAGAGTCTGGGACCGACCCACCCTCTAAATACCCTTCAGTAAAACGTGTAGTTTGAGCGGGATAGTATGTGAATTAAAAGAAAGTCCTATATTAGTAGAGTTTGAATCTAAAGTCGATATAAGGATTCAAGAATCCGGGTTACGACCAGCCGTCGTACCGTTAATGTATAAAGCGACAATAAAGGACTTAAACAAATTGTCTATTGGGTCTTAGCGTCGGGCGGAGCGACCCTCTCCTCCCAATAAAAATAACACCAAACTGTCTTATAGGACGACCGAGACATATTGTGCTCAAACAAAGGAATATGTCAGAGGGCAATCCCACTTCCTCTATCCTACCCAAAAAAAAAGAAATACATGAAGGCCGATCAGCATAGAATAGGACAGCAATAAAAGGCCTTTGGTAGTAGAGTACAATTTTTACCCTTAAATTGGGATAGGCACAGGAGGACCTCCGAATCTTTAAAAATGTGTTATACCAAATGGTAGCCGTAAAATACGATTTTGAATGTAGATAGCCAATGGAAAACAAAATGAAGTAGTGTGGATATAAACGAGATCCGTTGTCCTAAATATCTTGATAGTCACCTTCACAAACCTTCACATTATAGGGCTCAAACTAAATCGTGCTCTAGCACGATGCTGGTATTATTTCAGGGTCCGCCCCCTAATCTCCCTTCAAACCGGCCATATTTGCCTACTATGCCAATAAATAATAGGTATTTGATAGTAGAAAATGAATTTAATATCCAATTTTGAGGCCAAGTGTTTGGAGGTCGTCTCACCTCATAAACTCCCCCTAAACCAATGGCGATTGGGTCTCCAATAGAAGAAATTTGAGAGTAGAGCATGATGCTGATATTTTTTCAGAGCTAAGTGCGTGGTTGGCCGCCCCACCCTACATACACCTCAAACTGGACATATTTATGGATTATGGCAAAGAGGGGTTCTAATCTGATATCTGTTTTATGGCCAAGTGTTTCAGGGACGCCTCGTCTCATTAACTCCTCCTAAACCACACATATATACCGACTATAGCAATATGTAGCTCAAATGTGGTTTTTGGAGAAGAGTATGAATCTGATATCCACTTTTGGGGCAGAGGGTTTGGCAACTCCAACCCACCACCAAAACCACGAGAAAGAAGTAGATCTAACATCCAAAATTAAATCGGCGGCCCCTCCCCTTACCCTGTTTAAAAAAAAAAATCCGATCGCGGAAGTGGATGGGGCGATTTAAGCGATATTTGGTTTGTTTATAATAATTCAAAAATAGAAATTTGGTATCATTGTTCAGGGTGGGATATCTAGGGGGGAAGCGCCATCTTCAAACCCCGCCAAATGGAAATATAAACCTATAATGATAATATGGGGCTCAAATGAAAGGCATTTGAGACTAGGAGACGAATCTGATATATGGGCATCCACCTCACCGCCAAAAATACCCCCATACCGCATATATTTACCGACTACAGCAATATAAGTCTCAAATGAAAGGCATTTGGGAGTAGAGCATGAAAATGATATCCACAATATCTGAAAAGACAGCGTCGCAAATATTTAGTACATATTTCCTGCCCGTGTCAGTAAAGGACTCAGATAAAATTCGAATTGTGTTTCCGAGTCCTTAAAATTTTTCATATCATTGCTGATGTAATTCAAATAATTCATAATTAAATATTACAAATTCTTCTTTGGAAAATTTTTCAGACTAACAAGCAATATTTTTCTACAGATAACATTTCAATTAAAATAATGAAACGAATATAAAGAGAAAATTCATATAGAATTATGTCCTTCAAAAATTTTTGTTAAATGTTTGTCTTTCGGAACAATTTTTATAAAAGCGACTTTGGACAAGACAATTTTGTGAAGATTTTGGCTTAAAGAAACTTCGAATAACTTTTAGTTTAAAGCAATCAAAAAATTGTTATCCTTTGAAAAAATTACATTGCGATTCGGTCTTTAAAAAAAATTGCTAAGTATAAAATAATTTCGAGGGGGGCCAGGCCCGTGCAGAAGTTTTCTCATAAAAGAATACGCCTCCCCACCCAGCAAAACCCCCACGCATGGCATTTTTACCAATTGGGGCAATAGGGATATCCAATGAAGATATTTAAAAGAAGAGTAAAAATCTGATATAAAAATTTAATCCTTGGTATCTGAGGCGCGTATATCGCGACAAAAAAGACTGAAATAAATTGTCATTTGGATCTTAGCGTCGGGGGAGCTCCCAATAAAAACAACACCGAACTGTCATGTAAGAGGACCGAGAACATATTCTACTCAAAAGAAAGGATGTGTGAGAGTGCAATCCCTCCCACCTATCCTACCCAAAAAAGGAATTAAAGATAATATATGAAATTCGATCAGAAAAGAATAGGACAGCAATAAAAGGTCTTTGGTAGTAGAGTACATTATTTACCCTCAAATTGGGATTGACACAGTAGGACTTACGGATCTATAAAAATGTCGTATCCCAAGGGGTAGCTTTGATATATGATTTTGGATGTAGATAACTAAAACAAACAAGTAAAAGCGTGCTAAGTTCGACCGGGCCGAATCTTATATACCCTCCACCATGGATCGCATTTGTCGAGTTCTTTTCCTGGCATCTCTTCTTAGGCAAAAAGGGATATAAGAAAAGAGTTGCTCTGCTATTAAAACGATATCAAGATATGGTCCGGTTCGGACCACAATTAAATTATATGTTGGAGACCTGTGTAAAATTTCCGCCAATTCGTAGAAGAATTGCGCCCATTGGGGCTCACGAAGTAAAATAGAGAGAACGATTTATATGGGATCTGTATCGGGCTATAGACCGATCCAGGTCATAATAAAAACGTTTGTTGATGGTCATGAGAGGATCCATCGTACAAAATGTCAGGCATATCGGATAATAATTGCGACCTCTAGGGGTCAAGAAGTCAAGATCCCAGATCGGTTTATATGGCAGCTATATCAGGATATGAACCGATTTGACCGATTTGTTGAAAGTAAAAATAAAGGAGTCAAGAAGTCAAATCCCCAGATCTGTTTATATGACAGCTATATCAGCTTAAGGACCGATTTCAACCATACTTGGCACAGTTGTTGGGTATCATAACGAAACACGTCGTGCGAAATTCCATTCCAATCGGATAAGAATTGCGCTCTCTAGAGAGTCAAGAAGTCAAGACCCAAGATCGGTTTATATGGCAGCTATATCAGGTTATATACCGATTTGAACTATACTTGGCACAGTTGTTGGATATCATAACAAAACACGTCGTGCAAAATTTCATCCCAATCGGATAAGAATTGCGCACACTAGAGGCTCAAGAAGTCAAGACCCAAGATCGGTTTATATGGCAGCTATATCAGGTTATGGACCGATTTGAACCATACTTGGCACAGTTGCGGGATATCATAACAAAACATGTCGTGCAAAATTCCATTCTAATCGGATGAGAATTGCGCACGCTAGAGGCTCAAGAAATAAAGACCCAAGATCGGTTTATATGGCAGGTATATCAGGTTATGGACCGATTTGAACTGTACTTCGCACAGTTGTTGGATATCATAGCAAAACACGTCATGCAAAATTTCATCCCAATCGGATAAGAATTGCGCACTCTAGAGGCTCAAGAAGTCAAGACCCAAGACCGGTTTATATGGCAGCTATATCAAAACATGGACCGATATGGCCCATTTACAATACCAACCGACCTACACTAATAAGAAGTATTTGTGCAAAATTTCAAGCAGCTAGCTTTACTTCTTCGGAAGTTAGCGTGCTTTCGACAGACAGACGGACGGACGGACGGACATGGCTAGATCGACATAAAATGTCACGACGATCAAGAATATATATACTTTATGGGGTCTCAGACGAATATTTCGAGTAGTTACAAACAGAATGACGAAATTAGTATACCCCCCATCTTATGGTGGAGGGTATAAAAATATCGAGATCGGTCTATATGCGAGTTATATGCAAATCTTGATCGATCTAGACTTAATTGCAAAAATATATGTGGAGGGGCTTAACTTAACTCTCAGTCCCAAATTTCGGCAACATCGGACAATAAATAAGCTTTTTATGGGCCCAAAATATTTAATCGAGAGACCGTTCTATATGGTAGCTATATCCAAATGTGGACCGATCAGTGCCAAATTGGAAAAATGATGTCGAAGGTCCCAATACAACTCACTGTCCAAAATTTCAGCGACATCGGGCAATAAAAGCGCTTTTTATGGGCCCAAAAACCGAGAGATCGGTCTATATGGCAGCTATATCCAAATCTGGACCGATCTGCGCCATTTGCAGATGTATTTAAAGGGTTTAACATAACACACTGTCCCAAATTTCGGCAACTACGGACAATAAATGCGCCTTTTATTGGCCCTAAACCTTAAATCGAGAGATCGGTCTATATGGCACCTATATCCAATTCTGATCCCATCAGGGCCAAATTAAAGAAAGATGTCGAAGGACCAAGGACAACTAACTGTCCCAAATTTCAGCAAAATCGGCGGATCGGTCTATATGGGGGCTATATCAAAATATATATATAAAAAGGGGGATAGAAACTTCCAATTGTTCGGTTGTGATAACCAATGGTAGTAATATACGTCAATTAAAAAAATATAAAAGGACTCATTTATCGCTGTGTATATTTGTAGGCTTTGAAAAAACAAGTAAAAAGTTGTTAAGTTCGGCCGGGCCAAACTTTGGATACCCACCACCTCGGGTATATATGTAAACCACCTTTCATCAAAATCCGTTGAAAATTGCATACCGATTGGACCAAATACTAATAAGTACAAGTCATTGTTCAATTGTGTATAATAACATATTTCTCTTTTTAATAGCTTTATCTAAAAATAAACCGATCTGTACCATATACGACACGGATGTCGAAAAGCCTATCATAAGTTACTCTATCAAATTACAATGTAATCGGATTATAAATGCGCCATTTATGAGGCCAAGACTTTAAATCGAGATATCGGTCTATATGGCAGCTAAATGCAAATTTTGATTAATCTAGACCAAATTGCCGAAATATGTGGAGGGGGTTAACTTAACTCTCTGTTCCAAATTTCGGCAACATCGGAAAATAAATTCGCCTTCTATGGATCCAAAACCTTAAATCGAGGGATCGGTCTATATGGCAGCTATTTCTAAACCTGGACCGATCAGAGTCGAATAGAAGAAGGATGTTGAAGGGCCTAACTTTGCAAACCGTGTTGCAAACGGAATGACAACATGAATATACCCCCATCCAACGTAAAAAGTGCCAATGCTTTTTTCATAGCGCATCGAACTGCTTTTTGGAAAGTAGATGTGTTAAATACAACAAACATGGATCTGGTAATTGCGACTTGGGGATGATAGCAGAAAATGAAAGGACCTACTATTTTGCGTACTTTGCAATAAATATGGATATCCAGTATCGTACAAAGGATGCGAGAAATATTGGGTTGCCCAAAAAGTAATTGCGGATTTTTTAAAAGAAAGTAAATGCATTTTTAATAAAACTTACAATGAACTTCAATCAAATATACTTTTTTACACTTTTTTTCTAAAACAAGCTAAAAGTAATAGCTGATAACTTACAGAAGAAAGAATGCAATTACAGAGTCACAAGCTGTGAAAAAATTTGTCAACGCCGACTATATGAAAAATCCGCAATTACTTTTTGGGCAACCCATATAAAAAGCTTTAAATGAAAATAAAGACCAAAAAGACAAATGCTTGCCAATAATAGTAAATAATATAGCTACTGTTAACCCCAACTAAAGCTTTGCAAGTGGTCAAAACTAATGCAATTGATAGAAATCTTTTCAAACGTTAATACTAATAATACCATATTAAATGACTCTTTCTTGAGGACCTTAAACAGTCGTTTGATACACTTTCTAATCAAATAATAAATTTCCAGAGGCAATTAGCTATGCAGGACACACTTTTTTCAATTCTTAACGCAAATAACAATGACAATTATGAATATTATTCAAATTAATGTACAATACATTCAATTATAAAACTAGACAGACGCTTCGAATTATTTAATTTTGTAAGCCTTCATTATCCATATTTAGTGTTATTGAATGAGACAAAATTAAATGGCAAACATAAAGTTTCCTTTAAAAATTATAATATTGTTAGAAAAGACCGATTAAATTCCCCCAGAAGAGGCATTTATAATAAATTATTTGCAACATTGAACATTTCATCATCCTGTTTTTGAAGCTTTTAAATGTTTGGAGATTTGTACAATAAAGCAATCCCTATGCTCAGATAATACATTATACGTTAAATCAGCGTATTATTCTGTTGGAAATAACAACGAATACTTCAATTTTTACAGTTACACGAATTACATCAACTTTTCGAAACTCTACCCCAGACAGTTTAGACAATTACTAAATATTAGCCAGAGACCTAAATTCTAAACACAGCGCCTGGGATAATCCTGCTAATAATACCAAAGGAACCGCTTTAAAGAGCTGGCTTTTAGATAATGAAATGCGATTTAAATGCAATCTCTCCATCTTTTCCACTCGGTGCATCTTATCTTGATGTATACATTCCAAATAAACAAACACAGAGAAAATGATACCAATAACTGCCTTAATTTGTAAGATTATGATAGTGACCACAATACGTGCTGTCGGCAATATATGTAGATAAAGATTCATTTCCTCTTTTTAAAAGAGGAAATTTTACAAATCCAAAATGGTTCAAGTTAAAGTAATCCCTAAAACAAAGAGTTCATAATGCATCATTAGCCCTAAATAATAGAAATCTTTCCAGCGAAGAAATAGATATTTATTTACAAAAAATTAATGATTTAATTTCGGATGCAATAGAAACGCATGTGTCAAGATTTAAGAATGGCGACAGCTTGAAGAAGTTTTTCAATAGTAAAATTGCAAATTATGCCCATGAACATTCCACTAAGGAACAGAGGCAAACTTCATACATATCAATGAGTGCAGTCCGATTCAAGTTTAAGCTCAATGATAAGAAGCCTCCTTTTTTAAAGCCGAGTCCGAATGGTGTGCCGCAGTGCAACACCTCTTTGGAGAGAAGTTTTACATGACATAGTACCTCACAAATGTTGCCAGCATTAGGAGGGGAAAACCACCGCTGAAAATTTTTTCTGATGGTCTTGCCAGGACTCGAACCCAGGCGTCTGGCAACGTGTCCCCACCTAAGTACTGATGTCTGTTAGCCGCGAAAGTCGGGCAATGACATAGGAAATGATCCATTGTCCCATTATCTTCCCCACATGCCCTACAGATACTATCACTTGCAACACCGATTGTGCATTAGTGAGCTCGTAGTCCTATGTGTTCCGTTATGACACCAAAACCTATACTGACCTCCTTCTTGCTTCCTTTCAGTAATAGCCTCTTCCTCTCACGATCCGGATGACCCCATAGAATTTTCGCCGTCCTACCGACTGTTTCGCTGTTCCACAGTGTTACATGAGGGTTTGTCGCCCACGCCCTTAAATCTGTCTGCGCCCACCCGAAAGGCTTCCGGTTAACCAAGTTTATTGACGGCAGTCTTCTGGCCTTCACTGCCAAATCGAATGCACTTTCATCCCACTTACTCCGTTGTGGCCCGGCACCCAAACGGATTTTGCTATTCCCAGGGAAGGCGTTAATCTCCTTCTTACACTTAGAGTAAGTTTCATCGAATTTTCTAATTAAAGAGGAGAGCGATATATTAAATATGCTAGGGTCCTATTTGGAGCAAATTCATTCTTCAAAGATGACAGACTGTAATAATCCTGTTCATAATTGAGCTTCGCGCAATTTTTGGAAACAAAAGAAAGCTACGTATGGGTCTCATACGTTTTAAATGGTAGTAGAAAAGTAAATGAATTTGATGATACCATGCCAGAAAGCTATTTCATAACCCGGTATGAAACATGTTATATATTTTCTAATCTCAACGGAAAATTATCTTCTGGTATTGAAAGCATACCAAACATAGTACTTAAAAATATTCCACCATCTTTAATTTTTGAAAACTGCACATTAATTGTATGAAGCTAGTAAGTCCCCAAAAATATAAAAAGCTACAATATCTTATTCTAAAAACTTGAAAAATTGTAGCCTCTTTCCAGATGTAGGCAAGATATTCGAGGTTTGGTTAAGTAATAAGACATGCCACAAGAGAAATTTATTATCACGCAATGAATCTTCTAGTTTCCAAGGTAAATTGGACCTTAAATAGAAAATATGTTACTGTCGCTGGCCTTACAGATGTTGAGAAGGCTTTTAAATCGATTTGAATTGTATAATTAATAAAATTTAACTTTCCAATAACTCTGGTTATACTTTTACACAATATGTTAAGCGAAAAACGATTTGTCACTTAAAAAACTGGTCAATTCAGTTCCAAAGAATTCAAAATAACAAATGGCTTGCAGCAGGACACTGTCAATGCTCCAATTTTTATACCCTCCACCATAGGATGGGGGTATACTAATTTCGTCATTCTGTTTGTAAATATATATAATAATATATATAATATTCGTCTGAGGCCCAAAAAGTATATATATTCTTGATCGTCGAGACATTTTATGTTGATCTAGCCATGTCCGTCCGTCCGTCTGTCTGTCGAAAGCACGCTAACTTCCGAAGTAGTAAAGCTAGCCGCTTGAAATTTTACACAAATACTTTTTATTAGTGTAGGTCGGTTGGTATTGTAATTGGGCCATATCGGTATATGTTTTGATATAGCTGCCATATAAACCGATCTTGGGTCTTGACTTCTTGAGCCTCCGGAGTGCGCAATTCTTATCCGATTAGAATGAAATTTTGCACCACGTGTTTTGTTATGATATGCAACAACTGTGCTAAGTATGGTTCAAATCGGTTCATAACCTGATATAGCTGCCATATAAACCGATCTTGGGTCTTGACTTCTTGAGCCTCTAGAGAGCGCAATTCTTATCCGATTGGAATGAAATTTTGTACGACGGATCCTCTCATGACCATTAGCATACGTGTTCCCATATAAATCTATCTCTCTATTTTACTTGAGCCCCCAAAAGGGTGCAATTCTTATTCCAATTGGCTGACATTTCACACAGGTCTCCAACATATAATTTAATTGTGGTCTAAACCGGATCATATCTTGATATCGCTCTAATAGCAGAGCAAATTTCTTCTTTTATCATTTTTGCTTAAGAAAAGATGCCGGGAAAAGAACTCTTAAAATGCGCTCCATGATGGAGGTTATGTACAATAAGATTCGGCCCGTCCGAACTTAGCACGCTTTTACTTGTTTTTTTTTTTTTTGAAAATTGTGGTCGCTATTCGGTGCAAAAACTGACCCACCGGCGGTAACATTTGGTCGTAAAGTCAGAAGTGAATTTTGTACAGATTGCCAATAAACTATTTAAGGGCCGATCCTAATATTTCAAAAACTTTAAAGTGTTGTTGTCTTTGGAGGCCACCGTAACGCAGAGTCCGCCTGGGTTCGAATCCTGGCGAGACCATCAGAAAAAACAAAAAGTTTCAGCCGTGGTTTTCCCCTCCTATTGCTGGCAACATTTGTGAGGTACTATGCCATGTAAAACTTCTCTCCAAAGAGGTGTCGCACTGCGGCACGCCGTTCGGACTCGACTATAAAAAGGAAGCCCCTTATCAAATCTACGGCCAAAACCAACAGAACTAACAAATTTCTTCTAGAATTTTCGTCCATTAGTCACTATGAACTCCGTATTAATTGCCTTAAATACTGTATTGTGAATTATGGGATTTCAAGACAAAAACCAAATGGATTTATTTGAAATAATTATTTTTTAATGTGAATTAATCTGGGTGATTATTTGAGGTTTTAAAATTGCGTATCCGAGTCCTTAAAAGTTTTCATTAAATTGTTATAACCTGACTGTTAACAAGTGCGAACGTGTTTTGTTTGAGCTCCGATTGAGTTGTCCTGTGTGTTTGCTTACCAAGTTTTACGACTATAAAAACAGCATTTAAAGTTTCAAAAGTTGCTAGTGAATGCAAGTATTGTGGCAGATACGTCGGCAGCGTCCATTTTAAGCTGATATTTTTAATAAAAATTTATTAACATTTGCCAAATTTCCATTGGACATTTATACTTTTATGTTAACCGATTAACAATAAAGATAAATAAATATTCACCACAACAAACATCAGCTGATAACTAACATATGCACCGCGGGCCGTTTTTACACAGTACAATCATATCTATAACCCTGTAGGAACAGAATCTTAACGCATTAACAGTATCGAATAAAACTAATCATCAAAATGAGTACAAAAGTCACAAAATCAGTAAAATCTGTGTTTAATACCCCTAAAATTAACAAACATCCAATAGAAAATACACCAATTTCCTCAAAGAATAAATCACCAAAATTAATTCAATTAATAGAACAAAAATTTGCTCGACAGACTGAAATAATAACAGCCAAAATCGATGAAGCAGTTGCAAATGCCATTGGTGCGCTCGAAAATAAACTTCTTGAGCTATCAAATAACTTAAATAATCTAACACTAAGAGTGAACGAAATGGAAAAATCTCAAAGTTGTCTAAATGATCTTAAAACTGAGATAAATGAGCTAAAATTTAAAATATGCCGCCAAGAAAACTTGAATGTATCATGTAACTTACGATTAACTGGCATTCCATCATATGAGAATGAAAATACTTTTGAGATATTTAAATTCCTGTGTGATTCTCTAAAAATTGTAACTCCTAGTGTCATAAGCGTACATCGAATTCGTAACTCTAATAGCAACATAATTGATGGTACTATTTTGGTAAAATTGTGTTCGCCAAATGATAAAAATTTTATATTAAAAACCATATCGAAGTATAGACGCGAAAACAAAACTCAACTTTCGATTGCCATGTGTGGTTTTGATAGCAATAACCACTTGTTTGTTAACGAAGACTTAACAAAAGAAAACTATAAAATATATAAAACCGCAATAAAATATAAAAAACAAAAACTATTATCAGCTGCTTTCACTTTGCGGGGGCTAGTTTATGTGAAGCAAACTGAACAAGATAGAGGTGTACGAATTGATTCTCTGGAACATCTCAACAATTTCTTTCGCTAATCCTAAACTGCAGTTACTCTGTTTAATCCTCAACAAATCATATAAAGATAATAACAAAATGTATATAAACCTAATTCAAAGAAAAATATCAAACATAAGACTTCATATGATCCTATATCAAGTTTGCATAAACCGTCTAGTCTCATTTACCATTACTACTAACTTTGTTTATCAAATTAATATGCGTTGCAGAATAAAATTTTTAATTGACACTTAACGTTAACCATTGTTCCAATGACGGTCTTTACAATATGGTCAGAGTACTTTCAAAACAAAAAACTGGATTGTCGATAGTTCATATTAACGCCCAGAGTTTAAACAACAAAATGGACGAATTCAGGCAGACGTTCATCTCATCAAATATCGATATTATATGTGTATCCGAGACATGGTTCCACTCAGACATTGCAGACTCCATCTATGAGCTACAAGGCTACAAACTTTTTCGATCCGACAGAGTAACCAATGCCGGTGGTGTGTGCATGTATCTTCGAAATGAACTTAAATGTAATTTAAAACTTAAATCTAATAATGATAATCCAATGGAATATTTATTCCTGGAGTTGTTTTGTGCTGATAATAAAAAAATTCTTGTTGGAACAGTATACAGACCAAATCGCAACGTTCCATTTGGCTATTTTACCGATGCAATTGAAGAACTCACAGTATTCTATAGTGATGTAATTACTATAGGAGATTATAATAGCAATCTACTTTCTGAAAGTAAATTTGCTGATGCCATGAATACTTTTGGACTATATTCCGTAAATACCACAATTCCTACACACTACTCTCACACTGGAAATACTCTGATTGATGCCATTTTCGTTAATTGTCGGGAAAAAATTCTTCTGTATGATCAACTTTCTGCACCCTCATTTTCCAAACACGACTTATTATTTATAAAGTACGATGTAAATCTAAAGAAAAATCAAACAGAATACCAGATTCGCGATTTTCGAAAACTTAACTACAACTTGTTGAACGATTTATCTAACAATATTGCATGGGATGCAATATATGGTTATGAATCTGTTGAGGACCAAGTTAGTTTTATGCAACATCACATTTCTTTGCTATATGACTATTGTGTACCCCTGCGAATAATAAAAGGTATACATAAACAACAGCCTTGGTTTACCCCCGAAGTCAAAAATTTGATTCAAAGAAGAGATACCCTATATAAACGTTGGAAATATTATAAAACCACAATTCTATATAACAATTTCAAAGAAGCAAGACGCCAGGTCAATGAGAAAATCAAAGTATTGAAAACGGAATACTATCGTCAGAAATTTACCACGGCAGTAGATAGTGGATCAAAATGGAAGGTTATTCGTAGTATTGGCATCGGAAAGAAAAATATTTCCACTCCGGACATGAATGTTGAGGATTTAAATCAAATGTTTGCTAACCACCAAAATCTGACACCAAACTCTTCAATCAATAATTTCGTAAATATATCACCATCTTCGGTCAATAACCTTTCAGACTCTACCTTCTGCTTTCAATGTGTTAATCAAAGTGAAGTCTTGGAATGTTTTCTCTCAATAAGTTCCAACGCTGAAGGAATGGACGAGCTATCTCCTAAATTTTTGAAAATTTTGCTTCCTAAATGTCTCCCTTATTTCACATATTTATTCAATACAATCCTAACTAAGTCTGTCTTTCCTAATTCATGGAAATACACGAAAATTATTCCTGTTCCAAAGTCCAACAATGACTTTCGACCAATTGCAATTTTACCGTATTTATCTAAAGTTTTGGAACGCGTAATGCATAAGCAGATTAATAATTACATATGCACAAATAAATTACTAACGGAGCGACAGTCTGGTTTTAGATCCCAAAGGAGTTGCATAACTGCACTTACCGATGTTATTGAGAATCTGAGATTGAATATGGACAACAACATGTTATCAATTCTGGTACTGCTTGACCACAGCAAAGCTTTTGATACAGTCAACCACTCAATCCTTATTTGGAAACTAGAGAAACTGTTTTACTTTTCTAAACCAGCATGCCGGCTTATTTCATCATATCTAAACAACAGATCGCAATCTGTCTGTCATAACAGAATGGTATCAAATATCCTTAATACAAAAAGTGGTGTCCCACAAGGCTCTATACTTGGTCCCTTGTTATTTTGCATATATGTAAATGATTTGCCTAGTGTTTTGCGAAACACTAATATTCATCTTTATGCAGATGATGTTCAACTTTATACAAGTACACATCTAACAAAATTAACTGAATGCGTCGACAGACTAAACCAGGACTTAGAACGTGTAAACGACTGGGCTACTAAAAATGAGTTAAAAATTAATCCAGCAAAGTCAAAGTGTGTGGTAATCTCGAAAAATGGATCGGATTTGCTTGCACAATACCCATTAACAATTAATTATACTCCAATAAGAATTGTTTCAACATCTTCTAACCTTGGTGTAACTTTCAACGAAAGGCTAACGTGGACAAACCACATTCAAAGTAATATCGTCAAGACATATGGGATGCTTCGCAACTTATGGGCAGTTCAAAGCACAACTCCGCTACATATTCGAATGACATTAGCGAAATCGTACTTGGTTCCAGTACTACTTTACGGAGTTGAAATATTTGCAAACTGCAATTACAACGACAAACAAAGGCTACAAATAGCGTATAACAGTATTGCAAGATATGTATTTAAAAAGAGACGCCACGAAAGAATATCATCCTACTCATATCAAATATTCAACATGAGCTTTGACAACCTCCTTAAATTTAAATGTCTACTTTTTCTTCATAAAATCATATATACAAGGGAACCCAACTATCTATTTGAAATTCTTCAATTTGCGAGATCAACCCGGCGAAAAAATATTATTCCGATACGCCATAAATATTCTAGATCAGAACAACAATTTTTTATATACTCCATCCGTCTTTGGAACAATATACCTACCAGCATACAGCTAATAAGCAACGCATTTCTGTTCAAAAAGGAGCTGATGTTATTTTTTAAATGATCATATATTTAAAAACAACTGATTTTAAATAAGTAATTTATCTCAATGTAAAAATATTTTAATTTATATTGTTATATTGTCATATTGTAGCATATAAAATTTTTTAATAATCTTCTCTCAAACCTCTGTACTGTATTATCTCCTGAAGCTACCTAGTACTGTAACTTATAAGATTTCATATCTTGTTGTGCTAGGTTTCCGTAATTAAATAAATAAATAAATAAATAAATAAATAAATTGCTGATGTAATTCATGTTATTTATAATTAAATATTACCAATTATTCTTTGGCGCTAAACGCCTGGGTTCGAATCCTGGCGTTACCATCAGAAAACATTTTCAGCTGGCAACATTTATGAGGTACTATGCCATGTAAAAACTTCTCTCTCAAAGAGGTGTCGCAAGGCCGAAAAAGCAAAGGAGGTCGCTTATCATTGAGCTTAAACTTGAATCGAACTGCACTCATTGATAAGTGAGAAGTTTTCCCCTGTTCCCTTTGTGGAATGTTCATGGGCAAAATTTGCCATTAATCTTTTGAAAAGTTTTAGAGACTAAGAAGTAAACTATTTCATTTAAAAACGTTTTTAAATTTTTTTTTTTCAACCAATAAAATTTCAATTAAAATAATAAAACGATAATTAAGAGAAAGTTCATATAGAATTATGTCTTAGAAAAAATTTTGTTAAATGTTTGTCTTTCGAAACAATTTTTATAAAAACATTTTTTGGGAAGAAAATTCCACGGAGAATTTGGCTTAGAGAAATTTTCATAAATTTTCTTTTAAAATAATCACAAATATTTGATCTTTTGAAAAAATTACATTGCGATTCGGTCTTTAAAAAATTTCAAAAACGCCATTTCTCGGAGATGAGTCCACTGATTTAAAAAATAAATTGGCATAAAATTTTGGGTCAAATATCCTAGGGGGACTCCCCATCCCAAAACCCACCCGAACGGTCATTTTTGCCGATTGGGACAATATGGGTACGAAACGAAAGGTATTTGCGAGTAGAGTACGAACTTGGTATAGAAATTTCACTCTTAGCGTTGGGTGGGGGGGGGGGTGTCCCGCCCCCAAAAAAAACCCCTAACAGGACAGTTTCAACTCTTTGAGCAATATGGGTATCAAACGAAATCTAATCAAAATTTAAGTACAAATCTGACATAAAAAATTATTCATTAGTGTCTGAAGGGCTCTCCCACCCCCCAAACCCGCCAGCAGGACATATTTACCAATTGGGACAATATGAATATCAAATGGAGGCTATTTAAAAGTAGAGTAAGAATCAAATATAAAAATTTATTCCTTGGTGTTTGAGGCACCTCACCGCCCACCAAAACCCCTCCACAGAACATATTTACCGATTGCGACAATATGGGTATCAAATGAAAGAAATTTGGAAGTTGAGTACACATCTGTTATAAGAATTTGGTCCAAGATGTCTACGAGGCCTCCCCAACCTTAATAACCCCCAAAACGGGTATGGATGGGAGTTGACTATGAATCTGGTATACATATTTGATAGAATCCGGGACCGGTCCAGCCGCTAAATAGGATATGTAGTTTGAAAAGGATAATATGAGAATTAAAAGAAAGGTCTATGACAGTACAGTTTGAATCCAATGCTTATATAAGGATCCAAGTATCTTGGTCAAGTCCAGCCGACCTGCCGGACATGTATATCGCGATGGTAAAAGACTCAAATAAATTGTCTTTAAGGTCTTACCGTCGGGAGGACCGACCCTCTCCCCCCAATAAAAACAACCCCAATCTGTCATGTAGGACGACCGAGAATATATTGTATTGAAATGAAAGGATGTGTCAGAGAGCAATTCCCCTCACCCTATCCTACCCAAAAAAAAAGCAAATAATAGTATATGTAGGCCGATCAGGATAGAAAAAGGGCCAAAAGCTTCACATTATAGGGCTCAAACAAAATCGTGTTCTAGCACGATGCTGGTATAATTTCAGCGTCCGCCCCCTTATCTCCCTTCAAATCGGCCATGTTTACCTACTATGCCAATAACTAATAGGTATTTGATTGTAGAAAATTAATTTGATATCCAAGTATTTTGAGGTCGTCTCACCGAATAAACTCCCCCTAAACCAATGACGATTGGGTCTCAAATAGAAGAAATTTGAGCGTAGAGCACGATGCTGATATTTTTTCAGAGCTAAGTGCGTGGTTGGCCGCCCTACCCTACATACATATTTGTGGATTATGGCAAAGAGGGGTTCCAATCTGATATCTGCTTTATGGTCGAGTGTTTCAGGGACGTCTCACCTCATAAACTCCTCCTAAACCACACATATATACCGACTATAGCAATATGTAGCTCAAATGTGGTTTTTGGGAGAAGAGTGTGAATTTGATATCCACTTTTGGGGCAGAGGGTTTGGCAACTCCAATCCACCACCAAAACCACAAGAATGAAGTAGATCTTATATCCAATCCTATAGATTTTATATCTCGGAAGTGGATGGGCGGTTTAAGCGAAATTTAGTTTGTTTATAATAATTCAAAAACAGAAATTTGGTATCCTTATTTAGGGTGGGATATCCATCAAATTAAAGATACTGGAGACTTGAGTACGAATCTGATATATGGGCGTCCACGTCACTCCCAAAAATACCTCTTCACCTAATATACAATATTTACCGACCACAGCAATATAAGGCCCAAATGAAAGGTATTTGGGAGTTGAGCACAAAAATGATGTCCATACTGCGTACTGAAAGGTCCTACCAGCACTTCAAACAGAACTAATTTCCTGACTGTGCCAGTATAGGGCTCAGATAAAACAAGAGAGTGAAAGAAGGCGCGGCAGAGCGGGCCCTGTCCAGCTATCTCTATTATATAAAAATAAAATTGTATGTCTGTTACGTATAGACTCAAAAACGGCATCACAAAATTGTCACGGATGGTAGAGTTTGAGCCCCCGGTGAAAATAAGGTACTAATGTTTTTGGTATCCGAAGGGGGGGGCGGACCCCCTTTCATACCTCCATTTTCAAAAATGCCAGATCTCGGAGTTGATTACGTACACCACCGACATACAAATTTATTCCTTGATGTTTGTGGCTCCCCCCCCCCCCCCCCCCCCCAGACCACCAAAATATCCCTAAATCGGACAAATGTACTGACCATGTCAATGTGGGGCGCAAATTAAATGTATTGTGGAGTAGAAATTTATACCCACTTTCGGATCCAATTTTCTGGGTATCTACCCTTCGCCAAAATACCCGACAAACAGCAATTATTTACTGACCATCGCGATAAAGGTATTAGGGAGTACAATACGAATCTGATATTCAAATGTGGAACCATGTATGTGAGGCAAAACAAACCCCAAAGAATTCCATGGCAATATGCGACTAAAATGAAAGGTATTTGAGATAAGAAAACGAAATAGATAACCAATTTTGGAGCCAAGTGTATTGGGGATGCCTCATCCCATAAATTCCAATTAAACTAATGGCAATAAAGAGTTTAACAAAACGGTATTTGAGAGCAGAGAATGTTGCTGATATTTTTTGCGGGCTAAGTGTCTGTGGGACCACCTCACACCCAAAAATTCCCCTAAATCCAACATCAAGAGAATATCGGGCTCAAATAGAGCCTTTTAAGAATGGAATTGTTGAATTTTCTTTGATACAGATAAGCATAATAAAAAAACTCTAAAAATGCAAATGCAAAATGTAAAATGCAAATGCAAATTTTGCCCATGAAAATTCCAGGGGCAAACAGGGGGCAACTTCTCACATATCAATGAGTGCAGTTCGATTCAAGGTTAAGCTCAATAGCCGAGCCCGAACGGCGTGCCGCAGAGCGACACCTATTTGGAGAGATGTATTACATGGCATAGTACCTCACAAATGATGCCAGCGTTAGGAGGGGAAAATTTTTTCTAATGGTCCTGCCAGGATTCAAACCCAGGCGTTCAGCCTCATAGGCGGACATGATAACCTCAGCGCTATGTTGGCCTCTGCGCTAAGGCGGTGCAAAATGAATGTCGCAAAATGTATGAGTTTATTAAAATTTTGTCTTAAAACAAGTAAAAAGGCGTAAAGCTCGGCCGGGCCGAACTTTTGATACCCACCACCACGGGTATATATGTAAACCACCTTTCATCAAAATCCGGTGAAAACTACATACCTTATGTCCCATAGCAGTTATATCAAAATATACCAAAATAAACCAAATACTAATAAGTACAAGTCATTGTTCAATTGTGTATAACAAAATATTGGTATTTTAGTAGCTACTAGCTGACCCGGGCCCGCTATGGGCTATATTCTCAAATATCTATATATCATTTATTTGAACCCCATTTTGCCATTGGCCTCAAAATTTGATATAAAATTCGTTTTCTAATCTCATTTAAACTCCTTATTGCAAAAGTCAGAAAATATGTCCGGTTTGGGGTATTGGCCCTAAAAACTATATGTATTAAATTCCACTTCCTTCAAGACGCAAATTTTCTTGGTGAGCAAATTCGTCCTATTTAGGGGTTGTTATGGTGGTGGGGCGTCCCATAGACAGTTGGTCCCTAATGTTGATATCAGATACGTTGTCTACTTCCAAGTACCATTAATTTGAGCCCCATATTTCCATAGTCCGCAAACATGACCGGCTTGGCGGGTGTTTTGGGAGATGGGTAGCCACTCAGTGAGTTGGCCTCGAAAATATACACGGATTCGAGTTCTACTCTAAAAACCCTCTTATTTGAGCCTTATATTTCAAAAGTCAGCAATTACTTCCTATTTGGGCGATGTTGTGGGGGTGGGGTGGCCCCATAGACACTTTTCCCGAATATTGATATCAGATTATTGCTTTACTCCCAAAGACCTTTCATTTGAACCCCATATTGCTGTGGTCGTAAATTTGTCCCCTTTGGGGAGAGGCGGCCCCCCAAACACTTGGTCCCATATTTGGAATTCTACACACAAATACCTTTTATTTAAGCCCATATTCCCATGGTCAGCAAATAAGTCCTGTTTGGGGGGTGTTTTGGGAAAGGGGTGGACCTCCAGAAACGGTGTCCCACATTTGGATATTAGATTCGTATTCTACTCGTAAATACCTTCATTTGAGTCCCATATTGCCATGGTCGGGAAATATGTCCGATTTAGGGGTGTTTGGGGGTTGGGGTGGTCCATCTAGCACTTGGTCCGACAATTGGATATCAGATACGTTTTCTTATCGTAAATGCCTTTCATTTGAGTCCCATATTGTCGTGATTGGTCTAAATATATGTTTTGTAGGTTTTAGGGTGGGGCAGACCGCCTAGATACCCCATCCGAGATTTGGGTTCCAAATTTTTACTTTAGGGTGCTATATGAGAGCACACAAAATTTCGCTTAAATCGCACCACCCATCTCCAAGATCTGGCGTTTCTGAAAATTAGGGTAACGAGGAAGGTCCTCCCTTCCTTAAATCGGTTAAGCCGTTTCTGAGTCTATAAGGAACACACAAATACAAACAAACAAACATACAAACAAAAAAAAACAAACAAACACAAATTGATTTTTATTTTTAAGTTATCTAAAAATCATCCAGCATGTTAGATGTACGATCGATCCGTGGAGCGAATATAGATTCGGATCATTACCTTGATGCTGCAAAGGTTCGCACCCATTTGAACATGGCCAGGAAAGTACGATCTGACAGTGCACGGGAGCAGGACATTGAAAAGCTGCAAATACAACAAATGGCAGCGGCATACTCCACTCGACTGACCCAACTGCTTCAAGTCCGATACAGCCCATCTTCGAATTTAACCTACTTATGGACAAAAAAAGAATCTGTGCAAATTTTCAGCTCAATATCTCTTTTTTTAAAGACTATAGCGTGATTTCAACAGACAGACGGACGGACATAACTAGATCGTCGTCGATTTTTACGCCGATCAAGAATATATATACTTTATAGGGTCGCAAATGGATATTTCGATGTGTTGCAAACGGAATGACAAAATGAATATACCCCCATCCTTCGGTGGTGGGTGTAAAAATCTTGAGGTAAATTTGTCTTAAGGGAAATTTTTCGATGAAATGTTGTCCTTAATAAATCATTGAAATTTATAGTCTGTTTGTCGATGTCGAAATATAGTCTCAGGCGAACGAAAGTCAATCTTGTTGATCTATATTCCTCTATATAGAAATATTTCGGTATTTATTTCCAAGGAGTTTTTAGACATTTTGACACTGACGGGTGTATCTACACATCATAGTACTTCCTTTTTTGCTTGAATTGCAGTTTAGGAAAACTCGTGAATTTCATGAAAAATTCGATCCGATAAAGACAAACAGGCTATTAGTCTTTAAAAAAAAACAGTAAGGAAAGGCAAAAGTCGGGCGGGGACGGCTATATAATACCCTACACCAACCCTACAATTATGAATTATGTATGTATATGTATATGAGAGCTATATCTTAATCTGAACCGAATATAAAACAGATCGTATAAGTTCAAATCTGGCGAAAAATATGTATGGGCGCTACATCCAAATCTGAACCGATTTTAATGAAATCTAGCCGATATGTTAAAATCAGCAACAAAACAATCCATGCCAAATTTTGTGCAGATCGGTTGAAAATCGTAGCTACTACGGCCATTTAAGTGCAAATCGGGCGATACATATATATGAAAGCTATATCTAAATCTGAACCGATTTTTATCAAAATCATAGCGTTCGTCCTTGGGCTAAAAAAGTGATAAATTTCGTGATGATTGGATAACAAATACGACCTGCACTTTGATTACAAGAATACATGGAATCACTGACGGATAGATGGACATGGCTAAATCGAATCAGAAAGTGATTCTGAGTCGATCGGTATACTTATCAATGGGTCAAATGCACAAATCTATAAAACCCTGTACCACAGTGGTGGTGTAGGGTATAATTATATTAAAATTGTTGCGGTTATAGGTCTATTAAAACACAAATATTAAATCTTTTTGTACCCTCCACCATAAGATAGGGGCATACTTATTGTGTCATTCTGTTTGTAACTCCTCGAAATATTCGTCTAAGACCCCATAAAGTATATGTGGTCTTGATCGTCATGATATTTTAAGTCGATCTAGCCATGTCCGTCCGCCTGTCCGTCCGTGCGTCTGTCTGTCGAAAGCATGCTAACTTTCAAAGGAGTAAAGCTATCCGAGCTAAATGGGCTAACTCGGGGCTAAATCGTTCCATGTTTTTATTTAAATAGCTGTCATATGAACCGATCTGTGATCTTGACTTCTTAGGCCACTAGAGGACGCAATTCTTATCCAATTTGGCTGAAATTTTGCATGAGATGTTTTGTTTTGACTTTCATAAACTGTGCCAATTATGGTGTAAATCGGTTCATAACCTGATGTAGCTGCCTTATAAACCTATCTTGGATCTTGACTTCTTGACACATTAGAGGGCGCAATTCCTATCCGATTTGGCTTAAATTTCGCATGAGGTGTTTTGCTATGACTTTCATAAACTGTGCCAAATATGGCTCAAATCGGTCAATAACTGCCATATAAAACGATCTGTTATCTTGACTTCTTGAGCCTCTAGAAGGCGTAATTATTATCCAATTTGGCTGAAATTTTGAGCAACGGCTTTTCCCGTAACCTTCAACGTACGTATCAAATATGGTCCGAATCGGTCTATAGCCTGATACAGCTCCCACATAAACGGATCTCCCTACTTTACTTCTTGAGCCTCTAGAGGGCGTAATTCCTATCCCATTTAGCTGAAATTTGGCACGACGTGTTTTATTATGACTTCCAACAACTGTACTAAGTATGGTTTAAATCGGAACATAATCGGATATAACTGTCATATAAACGGATCTGGGATCTTGACTTCTTGAGCCTCTACAGGGCGCAATTATTACCCGATTTGGCCGAAATTTTGTACAACGGGTTTTCCCATGACCTTCAACATACGTGTCAAATATGGTCTGAATCGGTCTGTAGCCTGAAACAGCATCGGTCTATAGCCTGAAACAGTACAACAGAGATACCGGGAAAAGAACTCGACAAATTGGATCCATGGTGGAGGGTATATAAGATTCTGCCCGGCCGAACTTAGCACACTTTAACTTGTTTTCTATAAATTATTGAGCTCTGTCGCAAGCCCATTAACTTTCGAAGGAGCTAGCTTGAAATTTTGCACAAATACTTCTTATTAGTGCAGGTCGGTTGGAATTGTAAATGCGCCAAATCGGTCCAATGTTTTGATATAGCTGCTATATAAACCTATCATTGATCTTGAACCATTAGAGGGCGCAATCCGTATCCGATTTGGCTGAAATATAGTATGAACTATTTTGTTATGACTTCCACCAACTGGGTTAAATATGGCTCAAATCGATACATAACCTGATATAATCTACCATATAAACCGATGTGGGATCTTGGCTTCCAAAGCATCTAGAGGGCGCAATTCATATCCGATTTGGCTGAAATTTTGTAGACTGGCCTTCAACATACGTGTTCAATACGATCTTAATCGATCTATAGCCTTATACAGCTCCCATATAAACCGATCTCACGATTGAGCCCCAATAAGGCGCAATTCTTATCTTACTTATGGTCCGAATCGGACTATAACTTGATATATCTCCAATAGCATAACGATTCCTTTCCATACCGCGCAAAGAACTTAACAAATGCGATCCACGGTGGAGGGTATATAAGATTCGGCCCGGCTGAACTAAGCTCGCTCTCACTTGTTAATTTTACATTTTATCTTGCTGAATAATTCATTCACAGTTCTACTTGTTCTTAACGCGAGTTGGTTTTTGGCCGTGTCGTATAGATTTGATTTGCCAAATCCTTCGGAGAATCCTGGCATGTATGCCAGCGATTTGTAAATTTTTACTTCTGTATTCTGCTTTCCGTCAATGACTTTCCTTAGCTTTGCTTAATAGTGTATAGATTGTCCAAATTGGGAAGTCTTAGCTCAAGAGAACAACTATAGACGAAGATTCACTCTCGAGATGTTGCATCCACCTGACGAGAGAATGAATTTCTAAAGAGACATGGAAAGCTGCGCGAAGGTATATCGCCACACAGTCAACAAGCACAGCAGAAGAGAACATTCAGTTGCCGACAGAAAATAGTTCGTATGACAACTCATTAGTTGTAATAGTAAATGAAAGATTCTTATTATATTTCTGTTTTTAATAAGTGATTCGTTTTTACTAAAATTTGTGTTCCTCTGTTTTTATACCCTCCACTATAAGATGGGGGGTATACTAATTTCGTCATTCTGTTTGTAACTACTCGAAATATTCGTCTGAGACCCCATAAAGTATATATATTCTTGATCGTCGCGACATTTTATGTCGATCTAGCCATGTCCGTCCGTCTGTCTGTCCATCCGTCTGTCTGTCCATCCGTCTGTCTGTCGAAAGCACGCTAACTTCCGAAGGAGTAAAGCTAGCCGCTTGAAATTTTGCACAAATACTTCCTATTAGTGTAGGTCGGTTGGTATTGTAAATGGACCATATCGGTCCATGTTTTGATATAGCTGCCATATAAACCGATCTTGGGTCTTGACTTCTTGAGCCTCTAGAGGGCGCAATTCTTATCCGATTAGAATGGAATTTCGCACGACGTGTTTTGTTTTCATACCCAACAACTGTGCCAAGTATGGTTCAATTCAGTTCATAACCTGATATAGCTGCCATATAAACCGATCTTGGGTCTTGAATTCTTGAGCCTCTAGAGTGCGCAATTCTTATCCGATTAGAATGGAATTTTTTGTACGACGTGTTTTGTTATGATACCCAACAACTGTGCCAAGTATGGTTTAAATCGGTCCATAACCTGATATAGCTGCCATATAAACCGATCTTGGGTCTTGACTCCTTGAGCCTCTAGAGGGCACAATTCTTATCCGATTTGAATGAATTTTTGCACGAAGTATTTCGTTATGATAGACCGATTCAGACCATAATAAACACGTTTGTGAATGGTCATGAGAGGATCCGTCGTACAAAATTTCAGGCATATCGAATAATAATTGCGACCTCTAGGGGTCAAGAAGTCAAGATCCCAGATCGGTTTATATGGCAGCTATATCAGGTTATGAACCGATTTGAACCACAGTTGTTGAAAGTAAAAAAAAATACGTCATGCAAAATTTCAGCCAAATCGGATAGGAATTGCGCCCTCTGGAAGCTCAAGAAGTCAAATCCCCAGATCTGTTTATATGACAGCTATATCATGTTATGAACCGATTTAAACCATACTAGGCAAAGTTGTTGAATATCATAACAAAACACGTCGTGCGAAATTCCATTGCATTCGGATAAGAATTGCGCCCTCTAGAGGCTCAAGAAGTCAAGACCCAAGATCGGTTTATATGGCAGCTATATCAGGCTATGGGCCGATTTGAACCATACTTGGCACAGTTGTTGGATATCATAACAAAACACGTCGTGCAAAATTTCATTCTGATCGGATAAGAATTGCGCACGCTAGAGGCTCAAGAAGTCAAGACCCAAGATCGGTTTATATGGCAGCTATATCAGGTTATGGACCGATTTGAGCTATACTTGGCACAGTTGTTGGATATCATAACAAAATACGTCGTGCAAAATTTGATTCCAATCGGATAAGAATTGCGCACTCTAGAGGCTCAAGAAGTCAAGACCCAAGATCGGTTTATATGGCAGCTATATCAAAACATGGACCGATATGGCCCATTTACAATACCAACCGACCTACACTAATAGGAAGTATTTGTGCAAAATTTCAAGCGGCTAGCTAAACTCCTTCGGAAGTTAGCGTGCTTTCGACAGACAGACGGACGGACGGACGGACAGACGGACGGACATGGCTAGATCGACATAAAATGTCATGACGATCAAGAATATATATACTTTATGGGGTCTCAGATGAATATATCGAATAGTTACAAACAGAATGACGAAATTAGTATACCCCCCATCTTATGGTGGAGGGTATAAAAATGTAATTACAGAGTCACAAGCTGTGAAAAAATTTGTCAACCCCGACTATATGAAAAATCCGCAATTACTTTTTGGGCAACCCAATATATATATATATAATATATATATTTCGCATGAGCGAAACAAGATATTTAGAAGCCAAAATGAGGTCCGAACATTCTACCTGCAAAGTCATAGAAGGAAATCTGGTAACTGATATAGAACCAGGTGTGAATAGGCATAGCATACTACTCAAACGAGAACATATGCTTCTTGCCTATGCCGACGACATCGATATAATTGGTCGGTTACCGGAAAAAGCAGTTGCAGCATTTGAAAGTAAATGGAGATAAGACAGAGTAAATGATTACAACTCCTAGAAAACCCTGTAAAGAAAATGGAGAACGTGGGGAACTACTTTCTCCGCCATAACCGAACCAACTGACACCAGTTTTGAAATCTAATGAAGGATAACATTGGCTACAGATGCTACTTCGATTAAGCAAGCAGATAAGAAGCAAAGCCAGCTCTCAACAGACGAAAATTACGCTATACAAGACACTGATACTACCCATGCTCCGAAGAATGGATACTTAAATGTTTTTGAGAGAAAATCCTTCGTAAAATATATGGACAGTCTTCGTTAATCAAGAATATAGGAGTAGTAAGAATAGCAAACTGTTTTACGACGATAGCATTGTTAAACGCATCAAAATACGACGGTGGCGTTGGCTAGGTTATGTTGTTAGAATGGATGAAGAAGCTCCTGCAAAGAAGTCTTTTGAAGGCCACCGTAACAAAAAACTTCGATGAAGTGACCAAGTTGAGAGCGACATCTCAAAACAGTTGTCAGATATTGGAGAAGAAGCGCAGACATCTATGCTACATTCGGCTAGAGGAATAAGTTTCTGTAATGGCCAATTAAAGTAAAGTAAAGTAAGATATAGTAATGCTTGTTTGTAAAAATGGCAATTAAATTATTTGGAATTGTTTTTGTTGGATGTCCTTTCGAAAATGTATGAACGAAAACAGCACTGTCTGCAATTTTTACTGTTTTACTATGAAAAGAGTAAATATGCAGTTATTTAAAAACCATTTTTTTCCTCCCATGCCCTGGTTTCCATTTGTATTTTCTTATACCATTTTGTTTTCTTACTCAGTTTTGCTTGTGCAAATGTAATGCCACTCTAATTGTTTATCCCACTGCAAGACGACTGTTTTCTAGTTGAACAGTTTTTCTTCAGCTCAAAATTGTTCTACATTTGAGTGCCTTTGTAATTGTTTTGGACTTGATTCATCATCTAACACTAGTGTTCCGAGAAAGACAATGACGAAAGGAATCCCAGCAATTCATTTCAAATTTGATGGAAAGCTTCCTTCATTTCAATGGGGAGTTTTCATTCATTCACTCATACCGCAATGTGTAGAATTAAAACTTTTTCATTTTATATTTGCAATTACAAAGTTTTGGAACTGTACAAAATGGAAGTGATGTTGTCTTTCAAACCTAACATTGCATGAAATACAAAAGTTTTGCTACTTCCTGACAAAAACTTTGTGGTTTGTTTTCCACCTTTTACATGTACTCGCCATGACATTAGCAATTGTGGTTTATAAGGGAGTGTTAATGAATTTTTCACTTTATTTGTTACAGCGGCTTAAGACTGAGAAAGCAATATTTGTACAGATTAAATTGGGTGTAAAAATGAAGGAAGTTGTTCTTAACGTCAAATATGTTCAGATGTTGTTTCCATATGAAGCGCTCTCCTGTATCGATTTTTCAGCGCAATGCTTATCCGATTTGGCGGAGTTTTGCTATGATTTCCAACATTCATATCAAGTATAGTCCATACCACCAGAGGAATAATTAGTTGAAATTCAATTATAAGAAAGATGTGATGATAATGTCAAACGGACTCGATCAAAAAATAGTGTGTATTCGACTGACGCACGAAAAATCAGGGCTAGATCGTTTTAAAGTTACATGTATATACATTATCGAATCTCAGGATAATATTTCAAGCTGTTACAAACTATATGACGAGTTGAGTATACTCCCACTTGTAAAGCTTCTGTCAACAAACTGACTCTTTTTATTATATTTTTCAAACAAACAACATTAAAGGAACAAGCTAGTCTACTTAGTTTCATCAAAAGTTTCTTATAAATACGAGTATAACAAGTTATCATATTACAGTTCGGCCAACCTGACAATATGATTGCCCACAATCATGATATAAAAATTGTGTATATTATATAAGTGTGACCAATAACATAAATCTATAACCTAGGTGTCAACCATTTCCGAAGTCGCTTTGCTTCAATTATACCCTTATATGGGATCTGTGTCAGTTGACAATTGTCAACATCTCTCACAACGTAGCGATCATTATCTAATACTTTTTCAATAATGTAGGGACCACGATATTTTTCACAAAATTTCTTCTTCTTCCCAACTGTATTGTCAATATTCATAATAACAACATAATCACCCTCATCGTAACGTTTTGCCGGTTCATGATGTTTGGAAAAGTATAATTCGTTGTAGTTCTGAGATCGCTGTATAGAATTCAATGCCTTAACCCACATATCCCTCAAATTTAGTTTCTCCTCATTACTCATTTTCTTATCTAGATATTCCGACAGCTTATCTACCACCACCCCTCGTTGATTCGTTCCAAAGAGTAACTTCGCTGGGGTTTCCTTTGTAGAACTGTGAACACAGTTATTGATAGCATATTCCACCTGGGACAATTTCAATGACCAATCGGAATGATCTATTGGGTCACTCAATTTGCTCAACATGGACTTAATAATACGATTTACACGCTCAACCTGCCCATTTGCTTGTGGAGAGGCAACCGCCACCTTAACATGATTAATATTATTTTTCAAAATGAATTCAGAAAACTCCAATGACGTAAAACATGATCCTCTGTCCGAGATTAGGCGTCTTGGTCTACTGTAATAACTAAAATACTTTTCGAGAGAACAACAAACCTCCTTAGTGCTCGTCGAATTTACAGGATAAAGTCGAACAAATTTTGTAAAAGAATCAACTACCACTAAAATGTGTTTTCTTTTCGATTTTAATGATGGAAGTGGTCCGAAGTGATCCACGTGTATCGTATCGAATGGCTCCGCCACCTTTGGAATGCTGTACATGTTCTGTTGGTTTATTCTAGCTGGAGCAGCATAAATGATACATTTTATACAATTCTTAATGAAGCTATCTATCTTATTGCGCATGTCTGGGAACCAAAAATTCTCTCGAATCTTATAATAACATTTATCTGTCCCCAGGTGTCCAAGCTTCTCATGTATCATTCTTATCACATTATCTTCCATTTCCTTTGGGACATATAAAGAAACGGTTGCACCCACTTTCTTAAATAAGAGACCGTCTATTAGGTCAAAATCACATATCTCTTCCTTTTCCAAACGTTTACATAAGTCCTTAATAACAGGATCTCTAGCTTGGGTCAGTTGAATTTGGACATCGAGTTGATTCGAATCTACAGAGCAAATCATGTTACATCCCACATGAGGGGATATTTCCTTTTCTATACATCTGCTTAACATATCCACATGACCCATAGAAGAACCCTTCCTGTGTTTGATAGAATAGTCATAGTTCTCTAGTTCCAATGCCCAGCGGGATATCCGAGGATTAACTTGTCTCTTGTTCAAGGTCATTGTAAGTGAATTGCAATCTGTGACTATGGTAAAATGTAATCCTTCTAAATACACACGAAACCGGCGCAACGCGTAAATAATTGCGAGTGTTTCCAGTTCAAAGCTATGATATCTCGATTCTGCATTGGTTGTAGCCTTTGAAAAAAATGCTACGGGGTGGAACTTTTTATCATCCTGACGCTGCATCAATATTGCTCCGAATCCATGAGAACTTGCATCACAATGTAACTCCGTATCGCTTTTAGGGTTATAGATAGCTAATACTGGGGCCCGAAGTAAACGAGACTTTAATTCACTAAAGGCCTTTACACATTCTTCAGAGAAAACGAATTTTTTCTCTTTACGAAGCAAATCTAACAATGGCCTTGCAATATTTGAGAATGACGGAACGAATTTCCTAAAGTAGGAAAACAACCCAAGACAAGTTTGTAATTCCCTATGATTCCTTGGCATTGGTATTTGTTTCACAGCTCGCAAGTGATTTTCTGTCGGCCGTATACCTTTTGGGCTGATTAAGTATCCTAAATACTCTAAACTCTGATAACCAAATTTACATTTAGTTAACTTGATACGTAATCCGTACTCAAAAGCACGTCCAAGTACAACCGCCAATGTCTGAACATGAGAATCGAAATCAGAGGATGCAATCAATATGTCATCCATATATATAACCACTCTATGGTCCTCTATTAAGTCGCGAAATATACCATTTATAAAGCGTTGAAAGTTTGCTGGAGCATTCTTTAAACCAAATGGCATCTTCAAATACTCGTACTGTCCAAATGGGGTTACAAATGAAGTGTATGGAATTGAATCATTATGCATTTCTATGTTGAAAAATCCATCCTTCAAATCCATGAGGCTAAACCATTTTTTGCCTGATATGCTCTCAATACAGTCCTCGATGAGGGGTAAAGGAAAGTTATCCCTAATAGTCTTTTTGTTTAACGCTCGATAATCGACACACATCCGCGTTTCCCCCGTCTTTTTCTTTACCAACACAATTGCTGACGTGTATGGAGAATTGCTGTAACGTATTATTTTCCTTTCTAACAAATCACTAACAATCTTCTGCGTTTCCTCACGATCACGAACCGACAATCTACGGGGAGAGCAGTGTATTGGAATATCATCAGATAATTTAATCTGCATCCTATAATCAGATGACTTTTTATCAATTCCCTTTGGAGTTATATAACGATTATGAATAAGATATTCTAAAGTCTTCTTCTGGAATGAATTTAACAAAGGATTTAGATCAATATCGTCCGTACGTATCACTGGGGAATTCACAGGACTATCATAAGAATTGCTTATCGTAGATGGTGTAGACACCGAGGTTATATTATTATTGTCATTTATTTTTCTTGTGGATTCAAATACTTCTATATCATTCGTAGTTTCCTTGACTTGAAGTAATTTTACATTAAATGCATGCATAAAGTTCCGTCCAAGAATCATTGGAACATGAATGCTCTCGTTCGGAACAACAAGTAATTCTATTTGTTTAGACGATTTTTTAAATTTTATTAAACAAGAAATATTTCCATATATTTTCAAAGGGGAATTGCCAACTCCAACATACGAGGTTGGTATTAAATTCTTCGAACGTATCACACCAGTCGGTAATATAGACATCTTAACCAAACTAATTGGGCTACCGGAATCGATCAAGCACGAAATATTCGCAGAATTAGTATATTTGGATCCACAAGAATATTTAAAGGCCACACTTACCATTTGTGTTGTGTCTACAATATCATTACTACAAAATATGGGAGCAGTAACATTCATCCTTTTAGGACAATCCTTGTAAAAATGTCCCATTTGGAAACAATGGAAACCAGATCCCGGTGGACGTCGAGGCTTATTGCAGGTGTTCTTCATATGTCCAAATTGAGAGCAATTGAAACATCGTATGCCTTTAGTATTGTCACGGCCTTCTTTATGAGTACTGACTGTTTTTGACCTGCGTTTCTCGTATCTATCTATTCCATGCATCAATTCTTGTAATGAGTTTGATCCGTATAGAATGGATATGTTGTTGGTTTTATCTTCCATTCCGTCTATTATAATGTCAACCAGTTCTTGCTCGTTGATTTCGCCTTCTGCTGCAATAGTTTGCATTGCTACTACAGCGGTCAAAAAAAGTATTCATCATTAGCAAAATTGATAATAAATTCACTTATTTTGGGTAATTGAAGAAAATTTAAAGTAAACAAATAATGCAGTTTTATGCAATAGTTTATTTTTCGTAATATGTTTTAAAATAAATTCAAAAAATAAATTTAATTAGCGCAAAAAATGCAATTTTATATAATAACACCAAAAACAGAACAAAAAAAGTATTCATCATTGATGTGCTGTCATCAAAGTCAAATTCAAATATTATTTGGGAATCCCCCTTTTCCGTTTTATTTAGTAAAGGAGGCTTTGCCCTTGACAGCAAATATTTAATTTCATTGAAAATATAGTTTTTGTCAAAATGGGTCGTAAGCAAAACGAGGTTTCTGATGAGGTAAAAGTTTTGATAATAAAACACCACAGGAATGGTTTAACTCAAAAAACTATCAGTGAAATATTCAATAGACCACGATCTACTATACAATCTATCATCAGAAAGTGGACAGAAACGAAAACTGTTGACAATAAACCAAGATCTGGTCGACCAAAAGCACTTTCAGTTGGAGATGTGCGTTGGCTAGTGCGGCAAGTTCAGAAAACTCCGAAGACAAATGCGACCATTCTTCGTAAAAACACTATGGAATATTTAGGGAAGGAAGTTACTACACAAACAATTCGAAATACACTCAAAAGGCATAGTTACAGAGGAAGAACTGCACGTAAGAAGCCCTTTATAAATAAAATAAACCGAGTGAAAAGGCTAAACTTCGCAAAAATGTATGTAAAACAGCCCGAATCATTTTGGAAAACAGTCATTTTTGCAGACGAGAGCAAGTTTAATCTTTTTGGGTGCGATGGAAAGGTCATAGTGTACAGAAAACCAAATACAGAGCTTGAAGAACGAAACACAGTTGCTACTGTAAAACATGGTGGAGGTGGTTTAATGGTTTGGGGGTGTATGGCGGCTTCAGGAGCGGGAAATCTTGAAATTATTAATGGAGTAATGGATCATAAGTATTACATTGACATTTTAAAGAGGAATTTAAAAGATAGTGCTGTAAAACTTGGGCTTGGTAGTAACTTTCAATATTATCAAGATAATGACCCCAAACATTCTGCTTTAAATACCAAGATGTGGATGCTGTATAACTGCCCCAAAGTCATTAAAACTCCTCCTCAAAGTCCCGACTTGAACCCAATTGAACATCTTTGGGAACATCTCGAACGCAAATTGAGAACGCGCAATTTTTCGAGCAAGAGTCAAATGCAACAGGTGATAATGGAGGAATGGACTAATATAGACCAAAATATAACCGCTAAATTAGTCCAATCGATGTCAAACCGTTTAAAAGAAGTTATAAGACGCGGTGGTCGAATAACAAAGTATTAATTTTTTTAAATTATGTTATTTATTTTTTTGTTTTTTTGCAATGATGAATACTTTTTTTGTTTAATTTTTTGTGTTCAGCTGTAAAATGGCTCTTTTTGTTCCAATAAATACTATTTTTTTCTTTAAAAACAATGAAATTGTGTACATATATATCACACAAGCACTACTGCATCATTAGTTTAATATGTTTTTATTCCAATTGTCTTTTGTAGACTTATTAAAAAAAAAACATTGAATGATGAATACTTTTTTTGACCGCTGTATATAGGCAATACACGGCTCTGTTGGCTTCAACTTGCGCAAACGCAATTTTTGATAAACTTCTTCTTGCGTTGCCGTTCTCTTGAAAATGTCTAAGAGCGATCTCTTCAACTCCTTATATTCTTTGTAATTTGAATTTTCCATGAACTCTCGCGCAGTTCCAACCAGCAAATATCTTAAGCACATATATTTTTCTTGGTCAGTCATATTTATAGTGTAGCTTTCAAAAGAGTTTATCCATTTTTCAATATTTCGTCCATCATTCCCAGAAAATTTCGGAACCATCATAGAGAGCTCGTCATAATTGATATTTGTAGAAACCTTTTTTCCACCGTTTTCTAAAGATTCAATTTGGTTTCGAAGAGCCAACATTTCTTGCTTCAATCTCAAAACTCTAATTTCACTCTCTAGTTCATCAGCTTCACGGGATAAAACGCTTGAACGAATGAAAGGGTCTGTTACCTGTGATGGAACAGAAGGTCTAGAAAATTGTCCTCGAAGTAAGTTTGCAGGAACGGAAACTGAGGAATAATTGACGGAGGGTACGGAAGAAACAACACAAGAAGGTACGGAAGTTTGTGTTTGCGGAAGAACATCACAGGACACGCCAATTGCTCTATTGTTAAAAGCGACACCCAATGTATTTGTATTCATTAAATCGGAAATAACTGATGAAGTCCGGGCGGCAGAAACAGAAGCAGCAGTCCCTGAAGTACCAGGAAATTGTCTTTGAACTGTATTTACAGGAACGGAAGCAGAAGAATTATAGACGGAAGGTACGGAAGAAATTACGGAAGGAGGCACTGAAGTCTGTGTTTGCCGAAGATTTGCACAGGATACGCCAATTTCGCTGTTATTAAAAGCGACACTCAATGTATTTCTAGATATTAAATCGGTTGAAGTCCGTGCGGTAAAAAAACAAGCGGCAGTTCCAAGAACCAATTCAGTTTGATTTGTGGACTCACCATTACATTGAAATGACTGAAGCAAATTTTCAGGATCGGCAGTTGCGGAATTAATAACGGGAGTTTCATTCAAAGTATTGGATGACATTGTAGTGACAGTTACAGATGAATTCCCAGCAGAATCAGAAGAAACCACATTTCCAGAAGGCAATTCAGTCTGCTTTGATGGACCACCGTTAACTTGCAAAGAATCATATAATGTTCTCAATTGTGCAATTGACGCTGTTTCTGGAAATTCTACATTTGAAGCTTTCAAAGCTGAAAGAATTCTTTCTCGAGTAGGGCGTGAATCCATATTTAAAAAAAAAATTTTTTTTTTTTTTTGAGTCTTCTTTTTTTTTATTTATTTTTTTTTTTTTTTTTTTTGGGAACCCCACACCTGAATTGTAAAGCTTCTGTCAACAAACTGACTCTTTTTATTATATTTTTCAAACAAACAACATTAAAGGAACAAGCTAGTCTACTTAGTTTCATCAAAAGTTTCTTATAAATACGAGTATAACAAGTTATCATATTACACACTCTATGATTTATGATTTGATTTATAAGGTAAGTAATGTATATATGGAAAGAATACAAAAAAGTATACAGAAAATCAATATTATAAATCCATATCTCCATAGTGACACAAATAAGAACTCACATTTATTCATTCATTTTATTTCATTGAAAATAGGCTAGTTGTGTCATGTAAAAGAATTGAAATTATGTTGAAAAAAAAAACTTTTAGAATACGAAGAAAATTAAGAGAAAATGGAAAATTTAATTTTATTAAAAGCGGGTCTAAGAAGAAGAAAAAAAAAAAAAGACGATTTTAAGTAGAAACCTGGAAGGTCAGCTACAAAAAGTCGGAAAGGCGTACAATCCAAGAATTTCGAAAAATATTTTAAGTTGTGGTAAATATGGCGAATTGTGTGGCCTTTGTTCCTCAAATTGGGTTTATGTTTGTGAAACCCCTGTGAAACAGTGCAAGGGAAACAAATAAGAGCGTGCAAAGTTCGGCCGGGCCGAATCTTATATACCCTCCTCTTTTTAGACAAACATAGAATATTGAATAAGAACTGTTTTGCAATTGGAGCTATATCAAGTTATAGTCCGATTCGAAACATAAATGAATTGCGCCCTCTAGAGGTTTAAGAAGTCAAGATCCCAGATCAGTTTGTATGGCAGCTATATCAGGTTATATACCGATTTACGCCATACTTAGCACAGTTGTTGGAAGTCATAACAAAACACCTCATGCAAAATTTCATCGGATCCAAATCGGACGAGAATTGCGCCCTCTAGAGGCTCAAGACCCAAGATCGGTTTATATGGCAGCTATATCAAAACATAGACCGATGTAAACCATACTTATCCTATTTATTCGAATTGACACCAAAACACTATGTGCAAAATTTCAATAAAATCTGATAAGAATTGCCGCTTCAAGGGGCTTAAGAAGTCAAGACCCAAGATCGGTTTATATGGCAGCTATATCAAAACATGGACCGATTTGGCCCATTTACAATACCAACCGACCTACACTAATAAAAAGTATTTGTGCATAATTTCAAGCGGCTAGCTTTTCTCCTTCGAAAGTTAGCGTGCTTTCGACAGATAGACGGATGGACGGACAAACGGACGGATACGGCTAGATCGACTTAAAATGACATGACGATCAAGAATATGTATACTTTATGGGGTTTTAGGCGCATATTTCGAAGTGTTACAAACAGAATGACGAAATTAGTATACCCCCATCCTATGATGGAGGGTTTAATGACATGACGATCAAGAATATATATATATATACTTTATGGGGTCTCAGACGCATATTTCGAAGTGTTACAAACAGAATGCGAAATTAGTATACCCCCATCCTATGGTGAAGGGTATGAAAATAAAACAAAATACCAAATTAGGATTGATCAAATAATTTTTGATTTTGTTAAGGTGGTGATGGACGATCTTACTACATCCAAAATAAAGTGGCCCTATGGCCCAGTTAAAATTAATTAATTTTTAACCAAACTGAACTTCATATAGCGCTTAAGACATTGTTATTCTATTTTAGTTAGAAACAAAATGTTATTGTCTCTGGAAGACAAAAGGCGTAAAAGTGGTCGCGTATGCTGATGATGTGGCAATTGTGGTTAGGGGAAAATTTCCCAGCATTCTAAGAAATATACTTCAGGAAGCTCTACGTGCAACAGCAAAGTGGGCTACCGAAAGTATTCTAGGTATAAATCCGTGCAAGACAGAATAAGTTCTTTTCAGCAGGAGATGCAAGTTTCCTACAGTGGAACATGTCTCCTTGGGTGGAAAGAATGTTCCATTTACAGAAAGCGCAAATACCTGGGTGTTTTGCTGGACAGGAAATTGAACTTCAAATCCAACATTTTGGAACGGGCATTAGAGGCCACTCTTGCCCTATACACCTGCAAGAGAGCCATTGGCAAAAGTTGGGGATTTAGACCGCGTGTCATGCATTAAGTATATATTGCAGTTGTCAGATCTTTTATGCTAAATGGTATTGTGGTCTGGTGGACGGCGCTGCAAAAATCCACCTACTGCTCAGTACTTAACCGGATCCAAAGGATGGATTGTTTGTGCATCACAGCCGCACTGAGGACGACACCATCTGATGCACTGAATTTAATGCTACGTCTTATGCCTCTGAACATTGTGGCTACCCAAATTGCAGCGACCACCGCCGTGAGGTTAAGGGAGCTTTCTCATTGGTCATGTGGCGACTACGGAAACTGTGTTATCCTTGATACAACATCCGATGTTCCAGGCAGTGTGGTTTACACCCCACCCTGGTAGCAGAAGTTACATAGACTTTTATACGGATGGTTTCAAACTGAACGACCAGGTGGGATTTGGGCTGTACTCCAAAGATTTAGAACTGGTCATATCGAAAAGGTTGCCCGACCACTGCAGTGTATAGCAAGCGGAGATCTTTGCAATTAAGGAAGTGGTGGAATGGCTAAGATATAGTGTCATTACGACGACTGACATAAATATCTTCTCAGACAGTCATTAAATCCCTGGAGATCGTACTTCTGAACACAAAAGCCGACTGTCGACTGTCGCAGATCTCTCAACGAGATAGCTGAACAGTTCAAATTCACCTGCTCTGGGTGCCGGGTCACATAGATATCCCAAGGAATTGTAAAGCGGATGAGATTGCGAGACTAGGAACTACCCTACACATTCCAGGGATTCTGGAATTTGTGGGTATGCCTCTAGCGACATGTAAACTAAATTTTCAGGACCAGGCCCGAAGGACAACGAATGATAGATGGTCACAAAGAGGGGGCTGTGAGCATTCCAAAACTTTGTGGCCTAATCTAGACTTGAAGAGGTCTACCGCTTTGCTGTCATTGGCTAGAACAGACTTCTCAGTCATTTTGTCCGTCATGACAGGTCACTTTCTAATCGGAAAACATGCTGATAGATTGAAGGTTGCCAGCAACGACTTTTGCCAAAGCTGTGAGGACGTCTGCAGTCAGAAGGAGTACCGCTTAAAGTTCTCATTTCTCTGAGAACCTGTCCGATTTAGCGAATGTGAACATTCGCAAGTTATTGGGATTTTTAAAGCGATCTGGATGGTTCAATGGTAGGAACTAGAAGGCATCTTCCTTCTTCTGTTCCTGTGGTATCACAATGGACGAAAACGTCTAAGTGAGTCTGATGGCAGTCTGCCACTTAAACCTAACCTAAAAAAGTTGTTAAAAAGCGAAGTAATATGAACATACTGTAAGCTTAATGTTATCTTGATCACATTAATTTTTTCTTTATTCTGTATAGAAGGTAAAAAATAAAAAAATTAAATTATATGTTAAAATGAAATGTTTGAAGTCTTTACTATGCGTGAAATAAATTTTACAAATATTTATCAAAATTGTATTTTCTGTTTGGGTAAAATTAAGCTTAATCACAAGAAGTAATTCGTTATTTGAAACTAATTGTTTGAATAAAATTTGTTGAATTTTTTACTGCAAATAAATCTTTACAAACATATAGCAATCCTGTGAATAAAAAAACATAAAATACCTTATTTTCAGCTATCACTTTATTAAAGGGTGATTTTTGAGCTATTATCTTTTTGGCAGCACGTTTCGTGTTTTGTTTCACTGTCAAACATCTTTAGTTTGGTCTACAATGTAGCCATGAATCGTCTTACAAACGAACGACGCTTGCAAATAATTGAAATTTATTATCGAAATGCGTGCTCTGTTAAGAAAGTTCATCGCGCGCTTCTTCCATTCCATCAACGACCATTTTGGGCTCAATGGGTACGTAAATAAGCACAATTGTCGATTTTGGAGTGAAGATCAACCAGAAGCATTGCAAGAGCTACCAATGCATTCAGAAAAAGTCACAGTTTGTTGGAGTTTATGGGCTCTTGGCAATATTGGACCGCACTTCTTCAAAGATGATGCGAATCGTAACGTAACTGTGATTGGTGGGTGCTATCGTGAGATAATATCCAACGATCTAGCAATGTCCGTCCGTCCCTCCTTCCGTCAGTCTGTCGAAAGCACGCTAACTTTCGAAGGAGGAAAGCTAGCCGCTTGAAATTTTGCACAAATAATTTTTATTTGTGTAGGTCGATTGGGATTGTAAATGGGCCAAATCGTTCCAAGTTTTTATATAGCTGTCATATAAACCGATCTTGGGTCTTGACATCTTGAGCCTCTAGAAGGCGCAATTCTCATCCGATTTGACTGAAATTTTGCACATACTGTTTTGGTATCACTTCCAACAAATGCGCTAAGTATGGTTCAAATCGGTCCATAACCTGGTATAGCTATCATGTAAACCGATCTTGGGTCTTGACTTCTTGAGCTTTTAGAAAGCGGAATTCTTATTCGATTTGACTGAAATTTTGCACATAATGTTTCGATATCACTTCCAACAACTTTGCGAAGTATGCTTCAAATAGGTCCATAACCTGATATAGCTGCCATATAAACCGATCTGGGATCTTGAGTTCTTGAGCCTCTAGAGAGCGCAATTCTCATCCGATTTGGCACACATTTTGTACAATGGCTTCTCCCATGGCCTTCAACATATGGTCTGAATCGATCTATAGACAGACAAACAGAAAGACGGACGGACAAAGCTAGATAGACTAATAATGTCAAGACAATGAAGGATATATATTCTTTATCTTTGTAAATATTTCGAGGTGTTACAAACAGAATGACGAAATTAGTAAACCCCCATCCTATGGTGGATGGTATAAAAATAGTACATAGATGGTGTAAATAGTCAACTACGCCAGACTTTTGCCTTCCTTTATTGGTTTTTATACCCTCCACCATAGGATGGGAGTATACTAACTTCGCTATTCCGTTTGTAACACCTCGAAATATTTACTTTAGACCTCATAAAGTATATATATTCTTCATTGTCTTGACATTATTAGTCTATCTAGCCTTGTCCGTCCGTCTTTCTGTCTGTCTATCTGTATGTGGAAAATACACTAACTAATTTTAGAAGGAGTAAAGCAAGGCGCTTGAAATTTGCACAAATACTTCCTATTAGTGTAGGTTGGTTAGGATTGTACATGGGCCATATCTGTCAGTATTTAGATATATTGAGTTGCCCAAAAAGTAATTACGGATTTTTTAAAAGAAAGTAAATGCATTTTTCATAAAGCTAAGAATGAACTTTAATCCAATATACTTCTTTTACACTTTTTTTCTAAAGCAAGCTAAAAGTAACAGATGATAACTGACAGAAGAAAGAATGCAATAACAGAGTCACAAGCTGTGAAAAACATTGTCAACGTCGACTATATGAAAAATCCGCAATTACTTTTTGGGCAACCCAATAGCTTCCATATAAAACGATCGCCAGATTTTACTTCTTGAAACTCTAAGGGGCGCAATTCTTATTCGATTGTGCTGACATTTTGCACAATGAATTCTCTAATAGCCTCCAAAGAGCGTAATACTTACCCGATTTGGCTGAAATTTGGCACAAAGTCTTCTTCAATGCCCTCTCATATAGGTGCAAAATTTGGTCTGAATCGGTCTATAACCTTACATAGCTTCCTAGCAAACCGATTTACCCATTTTAATTCTTAAGTCCCTCTAGGGTCTTTAACATCCAATTCAAGTATGACCCAAATTAGTTTATAAACTGACATAGCTCCAATAGCATAGCAATTCATATCCATTATCTTTTGTTTGTGTATAAAGGAATACCGGCAAAAGAACTTGACAAATGCGATTCATGGTGTAGGGTATATAAGATTCGGCCCGGCCGAACTTATCACGCTTTTACTTGTTATCTTAAATGGAAGGTTAACAGATCGTTAACTTTGCGTCTTGTTATTAAAGACAAAAATCTAAAATGAAGGCCAAAATATCGCTCAACGTTAGGAAATATACTTTGGGACAAGACAACAGTGTACCTTAGTTAAATGCGCTAAATATGCTTACAACTAGGAGCGTTTTAAATGCTTAGATTTTTTTATACCCACCACTATAGGATGGGGGTATACTAATCTTGCAACACCTCGAAATTTTCGTCTAAGACCCCATTAAGTATATATATATTCTTGATCGTCTCGACATTCTGAGTCGATCTCATCTGATATGGCTCCCATATAAACCGATCTCCCGATTTGACTTCTTGAGCCCTTACAAGCCGCAATTTTGGTCCGATTTTACTGAAATTTTGCATGTGGTCTCCTGCTATGACTTCCAACAATTGTGCTTAGTACGGTCCAAATGGGTCTATAACCTGATATAACTCCCATATAAACCGATCTCCCGATTTGATTTCTTGAGCCCTTATATGCCGTTTTTTTTTGTCGAATTGGCTTAAATTTTGCCTGTAGTGTTCTGGTATGACTTTCAACAACTGTACCAAATATGGTCCAAATAAGTCTATAACCTGTTATAGCTCCCATATAAACCGGTCTCTCGATCATCCTTGTTCGGTTCCTAGATGCTTTAATTTTTACTGGCGCAACCCTAAAACCTACCAAACCTATATTTAGACCAACCACTACAATATGGGACTCAAATAAAAGGTATTTTGGACAAGAAAACGTATCTGATATCCAATTGTCGGACTAAGTGCTAGGGGGGCCACCCCAATACACCCCTTAATCGGACATATTTACCGATAATGGCAATATGAGACTCAAATGAAAGGTATTTGCGAGTAGAATACGAATCTGACATCCAAATGTGGTACCACGTTTGTGGGGGTTCACTCCCTTTCCCAAAACACCCCCCAAAACAGGACTTACAATATTTACTGACCATGGGACTATGGGACTTAAATAAAAGGTATTTGAATGTAGAATACGTATCTGATATTCAAATATGGGACCAAGTATTTGGGGGCCGTCTCTCACCAAAAACATCCCCCAAAGCGGACATATATACGACCATAGCCACATGGGGCTCAAATGAAAGGTATTTGGGAATAAAGCACGAATTTTATACCAATATTCGGGATAAGTGTCTATGGCGCCACCCCACCCGCACAACACCGCCCAAATAGGAAGTATTTACTGACTATTGCAATATGAGGCTCAAATAAGAGGGTTTTTAAAGTGGAACACGAATCCGATATTTATTTTCAAGGCTGAGTGGCCGCCCATCCCCCAAAACTCCCCCCAAGCCGGTCATCTATGCCGACTATGGAAATATGGGGCTCAAATTAAAGGTATGTGGGAGTAGACCACGTATCTGATATCAACATTAGGGGCCAACTGTCTAGCGGACGTCCCACCACCATAACAACCCCCTAATAGGACATATTTGCTCACCAAGACAATTTGGATCATAAAGTGAGTGGAACTAAATATTCATAGTTTTTAGGGCCATTACCCCAAACTGGTCATATTTGCTGACTTTTGCAATAAGGAGTTTAAATGAGATTTGAAAACGAACTTGATATCCAACTTTGAGGGCAATGGCAATATGGGGTTCAAATAAATGATATATATGTATATGAGAATAGAGCACGTTGCTGATATATTTTCCGGGCTTAGTGTTTAGGGGACCACCCTAATCCCCAAAATACCCCTAAATTGGGCATATTTACCGACCATATCAATGTGGAGCTTAAATGAAAGGAATTGGGGGGTAAGCAAGAATTGCTACCCATTTTCGGGACAAATTTTCCGGGGGTCTACCCCTTTCCCAAAATACCCCACAAACAGCAATTTTTTAGTGACCATCGCAATATGGGGCTCAAATAAAGGTATTTGGGAGTAGAATACGAATTTGATATCCAAATGTAGGACCATGTATTTAGGGCATCACCTCTTTCCCAAAACACCCCCAGAGGAAAAAAAATTTCCGACGATGCCAATATGTGGCTCAAATGAAAGGTATTTTGAGATTAGAAATCGAATTTGATAACTTATTTTGGGGTCATGTGTTTGGGGGACGCCTCATCCTGTAAACTCCTCTTAAGCCAATGACAATATGGGGTTTAAATAAATGGTATTTTAAAGAAGAGCACGATGCTAATATTTATATCATGAGAATATCGGGCTGAAATAAAGTATTTTAAGAATGGAGTACACCTTACATCCAAACTTAAATTCGTAGACCAATAAAGATCATATGGGATTCCGATAAAGGCACTTATATTGTTAAACTGTTAGTCAAGCGATATACCATTTTCGTTGCATGGTATTTCACTAAAAGCTCTTTAATTGTGCAAAATAAATATTCCACGGAAATTTTTGTTGCATATAAAGTAAACAAGTAAAAGCGTGCTAAGTTCGGCCGGGCCGAATCTTATATACCCTCCACCATGGATCGCATTTGTCGAGTTCTTTTCCCGGCATCTCTTCTTAGGCAAAAAAGGATATAAGAAAAGTGTTGCTCTGCTATTAAAACGATATCAAGATATGGTCCGGATCGGACCACAATTAAATTATATGCTAGAGACCTGTGTAAAATTTCAGCCAATTCGTGTAAGAATTGCGCCCATTGGGGCTCACGAAGTAAAATAGAGAGAAAGATTTATATGGGATCTGTATCGGGCTATAGAACGATTCAGACCATAATAAACACGTTTGTTGATGGTCATGAGAGGATCCATCGTACAAAATTTCAGGCATATCGGATAATAATTGCGGCCTCTAGGGGTCAAGAAGTCAAGATTCCAGATCGGTTTATATGGCAGCTATATCAGGTTATGAACCGATTTGAACCTTATTTGACACAGTTGTTGAAAGTAAAAATAAAATACGTCATGCAAAATTTCAGTCAAATCGGATAGGAATTGCGCCCTCTAGAAGCTCAAGAAGTCGAATCCCCAGATCAGTTTATATGACAGCTATATCAGGTTATGGACCGATTTCAACCATACTTGGCACAGTTGTTGGATATTATAACGAAATACTTTATGCAAAAAATTCATTCAATTCGGATAAGAATTGTGCCCTCTAGAGGCTCAAGAAGTCAAGACCCAAGATCGGTTTATATGGCAGCTATATCAGGTTATGAACCGATTTAAACCATACTTGGCACAGTTGTTGGGTATCATAACAAAACACGTCGTGCGAAATTCCATTCCAATCGGATAAGAATTCCGCACTCTAGAGGCTCAAGAAGTCAAGGCCCCAGATCGGTTTATATGACAGCTATATCAGGTTATGGACCGATTTGAACCATACTTGGCACAGTTGTTGGATATCATAACAAAACACGTCGTGCAAAATTTCATTCTGATCGGATAAGAATTGCGCATGCTAGAGGCTCAAGAAATCAAGACCCAAGATCGGTTTATATGGCAGCTATATCAGGTTATGGACCGATTTGAACCATACTTGACACAGTTGTTGGATATCATAACAAAACACGTGGTGCAATTTCATTCTGATCGGATAAGTATTGCGCACGCTAGAGGCTTAAGAGTCAAGACCCAAAATCGGTTTATATGGCAGCTATATCAGGTTATGGACCGATTTGAACTATACTTGTTGGATATCATAGCAAAACACGTCGTGCAAAATTTCATCCCAATCGGATAAGAATTGCGCACTCTAAAGGCTCAAGAAGTCAAGACGCAAGATCGGTGTATATGGCAGCTATATCAAAACATGGACCGATATGGCCCATTTACAATACCAACCGACCTATTCATTTGTGCAAAATTTCAAGCGGCTAGCCTCCTTCGGAAGTTAGCGTGCTTTCGACATACAGACGGACGGACAGACAGACGGACGGGAAGGCTAGATCGACATAAAATGTCGCGACGATCAAGAATATATATACTTTATGGGATCACAGACGAATATTTCGAGTAGTTGTAAACAGAATGACGAAATAAGTATACCCCCTATGGTGGAGGGTAAAAAAAGAGTCCAAGGTGTTCTTACCTATGTTGGGAAACCCATCACAATAACGAAGTGAAACAAATAAGAATACAAAGAAATCACTTGCAAAATCCAAAAATTTTGAAACGTCTGCCATGTAAAATTAATAGTCACACAAACACCGGTAAACCCACGCAAGAAAGGGAAATCCTTTATCCAAAGCCTTTCCTTTTTCCCCAAAAACCGCATCGAGAAAAACAATTGTACGCACGGAACCAAAATGCCTGGTCTCGGGAATAAGAAGCATTAAGATACAAGTGATTTTATAGCCAACAACCGAAAACTCACCAGGGAATAAAATTGCGAAACACACGCCAAACAATAATTTCGTAAGAGAACTCAACCAAGTGTGACAGACTGATGCGAACTAGTTAAAAGTTTAACTGGAATGCATGTAAAATGCCCTTCAACCTATAGATATAACCTCGGTGTGTACAACATGACGGCAGGCATAGTGCAATTTTTTATATACAAGATGTGTATAGCATATAGTTTTCAAAACCTACTCAAAGAGCCCTTCCATCTATTGTCTCTTTCACTTCTTTATTTTTCAAAGAGATACAACATCCCTCTTCAACTGAATGCATGTCACAAAATGCACTCTTAACCCAACGCATGAAGTTACAATCGGGAACTCAACCATTAAGACCCTAAATCGGCACCTACGCTCAAATAATCTAAACCGAGATACAACCACATTTTGCTAAACAAAAAATGTAAACCAATATTTCAATAAGTAGACACGCACATATCTACGAGCGCCATATACATGTTCGTCAAATTTGGACTAATATTGCAATAAAGTGCTTATTTGCTAACCGATTCTCTCAAAACTTGGCAGAAAGCATTTCTTATGTCTTTTAAGGTGAATTTCATAGAAATCGGTAGATATCATATATGTATTTCGCCCGATTTTCACTTCTAGGGTCACTGCAAGCGCATTATTGATCAATATTCCCAAAATTGTGCACAACTCTTTCCTCGATGTCTACCATAATGTCTAAGATGTTTGATCAAAATCGGTTCAGATTTAGATGTAGCTCCATGTATATGTTCGTCATATTTTGGATAATTTGCAATAATGCACATATTTACTCGAAATTTGATACCCATCTGAAAACATCCGCTGAGGTCCATCAAAATTGGTTCAGAATAAGATATAGCTCTCACTTTGTACCTATAATGTAAGAGTAGGGTATTATAAATCCGGCACCGCCCGCTGTTTGCCCACTTTTAATCCCCAAACGACAGGCATAACACAAATTCGACAGTGGGACGGACATGACTAACTAGCGAATAAATCTATTGAACCGTAGTGGATTTCGTATGCATCTCAAACGAAATTTCGTTGCCGTAAGAAATGCACTGACATATCCTTAACGAAATTTTCGGTTTGCTTTGCATTACAGGGTGACAGAGAAAGCATAGGGTATATTTTTTTTGTTTCATTGCAAGAAAACTTTTGACTTTATAATATTTTGCGCCACATTTAACAAAATAACGCTTAATTTTGATAAGTGCATACTTTACTACCAAACAAGAAAAAGCGTGCCAAGTTCGGCCGGGCCGAATCTTATATACCCTCCACCATGGATCGCATTTGTCGAGTTCTTTTCCCGGCATCTCTTCTTAGGCAAAAAAAAAGGTTAAAAGAAAAGATTTTCTCTGCTATTAGAGCGATATCAAGGTATGGTCCGGTTCGGACCACAATTAAATTATATGTTAGAGACCTGTGTAAAATGTCAGCCAATTCGAATAAGAATTGCTCCCTTTGAGGGCTCAAGAAGTAAAATGGATAGATCGATTTATATGGGAGCTTTATCGGGCTATAGACCGATTCAGACCATAATAAACATGTGTGTTGATGGTCATGAGAGGATCCGTCGTACAAAATAATCGGATAATAATTGCGACCTCTAGAGGCTCAAGAAGTCAAGATCCCAGATCGATTTATATGGCAGCTATATCGGGTTATGAACCGATTTGAACCTTATTTGACACAGTTGTTGAAAGTAAGAATAAAATACGGCATGCAAAATTTCAGCCAAATCGGATGGGAATTGCGCCCTCTAGAAGCTCAAGAAGTCAAGATCCCAGATCGGTTTATATGACAGCTATATCAGGTTATCGACCGATTTGAACCATACTTGGCACAGTTGTTGGAAGTCATAGTGAAATACGTCGTGCAAGATTTCATTCCAATAGGATAAGAATTGCGCTCTCTAGAGGCTCAAGAAGTCATGACCCAAGATCGGTTTATATGGCAGCTATATCAGGTTATGAAACGATTTGAACCATACTTTGCACAGTTGTTGGATATCATAACAAAACACGTCGTGCAAAACTTCATTCCATTCATTTGGTGGGTATCCAAAGTTCGGCCCGGCCGAGTATATATGTATATGTAAACCACCTTTCGTTAAAATCCGGTGAAAAATGCATCCCTTATTCCCCATAGCAGCTGTATCGAAATATGTTCCAAATTGGGACCAAATACTTATAAGAACATATTGATCTTTTCCGTAGCTATATTTTTAAAAAACAAACTGATCTGAACCATATACCACACGGATGTCGAAAAACTAATATAAGTCAAATTTCAGTGAAATCGGATTATAAATTTGCCTTTTCTGTGGTCAAGAATTTAAATCGAGATGTCATTCTATATGGCAGCTATATCCAAATCTGGACGGTTTTGGGCCAAGTTGCAGAAAAATGTCGAAGAGCTTAACACAACTCACTGTCTCATTTTTAGCGAAATCGTACAATAGATGCGCCTTTAATGGCCCCAAAACCATAAATCGAGAGATCGGTCTATATGGCAGTTATATCCAAATCTGGACCGATGTAAGCCAAATGGAAGATGAATGTCGAAAGGGGCAACACAACTTAAAATGCGCCTTTTATTTGCCAAAAAACCGTAAATCTAGGAATCGTTCTATATGGCAGCTATATTCAAGTCCGTACTGTTTTAGGCCAAGTTCCAGAAAAATGTCGAAGGGCCGAACTCACCTCACTGTCCCAAATTTTGGCAAAATCGGACAACTAATGCACCATTTAAGGGCTCAAAGTCTTAAATCGAGAGATCGGTCTAATGGCAGCTATATTCAAATATGGACCGATCTGGGTCAAATTGAAGATGGATTTCGAGTGGCCTAACCCAACTCACTGTCCCAAATTTCAGTAAAATCGCATAATAAATGTGGCTTTTATGGGGCTAAGACCCCAAATGGGCGGATCGGTCTATAAGGCAGCTATATCCAAATCTGGACCGATCTGGGCCAAAATAAGAAAGGACGTCGAATGGCCTAACACAACTCACTGTCCCTAAATTTTGGCAAAATTGGATAATAAATGTGGCTTTATTGGACCTAAGACCCTAAATCGGCCGATCGGTCTATATGGAGGCTATATCAAGATATAGTCCGATATAGCCCATCTTCGAACTAAACCTGCTGGTGGACAAAAAAAGAATCTGTGCAAAGTTTTAGCTCAATATCTCTATTTTTAAATACTGTAGCGTGATTTCAACAGACAGACAGACGGACATGTCTAGATCGTTTTAGATTTTTAGATCTGATCAAGAATATATATACTTTATAGGGTCGGAAATGGATATTTCGATGTGTTGCAAACGGAATGACAAAATGAATATGCCCCCATCCTTCGGTGGTGGATATAAAAAGGATAATAACATGGAATCCCCATGAATTTTTGAAACGGAATGACAAAATGAATATGCCCCCATCCTTCGGTGGTGGGTATAAAAAGGATAATAACATGGAATCCCCATGAATTTTTGATATGTTTGGATAAGAATTGCGCCCCTTAGTGGCTCGAGAAATACATTCGGGAGATCGGTTTATATGGGAGTTAAATAAGCTTTTAAACCAATTGGAGCCATACTCGATATATATGTTGGAAGTCAAGGAAGAAATCCTCGTGCAAAGTTCTAGCCAAAGCGGATAAGAATTGGGTCCCCTAGCGGCCTTAGATGTATATTCGGGAAATCGGTTTATATGGGAGCTATAACAGGTTTTGAACCGACTAGAACCGTATTCAGTACATCCATTGGAGGTCATTGGAAAGGTTCTCGTGCAATATTTCAGTCAAATCGGATAAGAATCGCGCCCTCTATAGGATCAAGGAGTATATTCGGGAAATCGGTTTCTATGTGAGCTATATCACGTTTTAAACCGATTAAAATAATACTGGGTACATCTATTGGAGGTCAAAGGAAAGGTCCTCGTGCAATATTTCTGCAAAATCGGATAAAAACTGCGTCCTCCATAGGCTTAAGAAGTATATTCGGGAGATCGGTTTAAATGGGAGCTATATCTAAACGTGAACCGATTTACAATCTCAACCAAAATTTCAAGCGCCTAGCTTCACTCCTTCCGAAAGTTAGCGTGCTTTTGACAGACCGACGGACGGACGGTCATAGCTAGATAGACTTAAAATGTCATGACGATCAAGAATATATTTTCTTTATGGGGTTTAAGATGAAGATTTGGACGTGTGAACCACATTTTCGAGTGAATGTGGCGATCCTCGTCAAGCTCCTGTAAGTGAGCAAGCTCGTTCCAGTCCAAAGGTCCGATCACCGCGGGAGTAAGGTGACCGTTGGTTATTTAAAGGCGCCGATAACTAGCCTTATAATATCGAGCATCATACACTCAGAAAAAATTATACACTCAGAAAAAAATAAAGTAAAACACATATTCCCAATAAATTCCAAAGCAAATTTTAATCTAATTTGGTTAAATTTTGATTAAAACAAGGACAATATGTAAATTTGTAGTAAGTTTTACTCATATTTAATAAGTGGTAAATAGTTTATAAACTTGGGTTTGGGAAATCATTTTATTTAACCAAGTTGTTTCTCAACAAGTTAAATAATCTTAAAGCATACGTTTTTATTTACCCAATATAAACTTGTTATTATGTCAAAATAGTTTAAAAATTTCTCAAATTTGAGAATAATTGAATACATTTAATTCAATTACAAGTTTTAATTTCAAATCTTGTTCAAAATAAACTTAGGTTGACAGATTTTGCAACAGAGATGATTAAATCCATTCTTCTCAGTAATACCAAACAAAGCTTTAATGCAATTATACAAATGCTTTTAAACACGTTGTTTGTCAGTCATACAATAATCACATGATCAAAAACTTAGAATATCATAATACAAGAACGTTTCATTTGCGACTTCACTTTGTATAGGATAAGACAAATGGATCCCTGTTAGAAACTGTAAATAAAATGCCCTTAGAAACCTTTATAGGTTTATTACTGACACAAATACTTATTTCAAAAGGAAAATCAGCCTTTTACACAGTGTGTGTTTAACTCTCACTGCGTACACACCTACTTCTGCGTGAAAGTATAAAACTCAAATAAACAAACAACAACTACAAATCATATCAAAAAAAACAACCTTTTTTCTAACTTCTTATCAACACTAAGCTTGAATCTTTGTGCTACAAGTGAATATTTAAAGCCTCTCCCGACATGGGAGGCCTACTCTTCGATAGAGACAAGGCAGTCCTCAACCCAGACTCATTGGAACCAGTTTTCTTACTGATGTCCAGAGCGGGAATTCATGCCGATAAGGGTTTCACAAACATATCGCCTTTCCTCATACAAAAATCTATAGACACTGTTGGAGGTAAAATTATGAATTGTAAAAAATTAAAAAGCGGAGAACTACTAATACAGTGCATAAACGGAAAACAGGCCAATAAAATAGTTAAAATGTTATCGTTGTCACCAGATATTTTTATAAAAGTTGAAGAGCATAAATCACTTAATCTCTCAAAAGGTATTTTTTATACCAATGAATTACGTGAGTTGGATGACAAGGAGGTAAAAGAGGAAATGATTAAAGCAAACAAAACAATAGTGGAAATAAAACGTTTAAAAAAACGCGATCCAGAAACTAAGAAACTGACAAACATCGATTCCGGACTTTACATTGCAACATTTAATACTAGAGAAACGCCGGACAGCATTTTTATTGGATATTTTCATACCACAGTAAGGCACTACATCCCAAATCCATTGCGCTGTTACAATTGCTTTAAATTTGGTCATATTTCTGAAAAATGTCTCTCACAAGTAAAGATCTGCCCTCACTGCAGTAACTCTGATCATACTCTTGTTGACGAAAATGGCAAACGAGAAAAATGCAATAATCAACCAAAATGTAACAACTGTCAAAAAGATCACAACAGTTTCTCGAAAGAATGCCCAGCTTATAAAAAAGAATACGCAATTCAAACCATACGTATCAAAGAAAAGAGAAGTATGTATGAAGCAAAAAAAGAATATGACAGACGAAATCCTCTCCCCACATCATATGCCAATGCAGCCATAGCAGTGTCACCACCAACAACAACATCCAAAACATGCACATGCCCTTGCAAATGTCAACAAAGCAATGAAGTTAGACAAACTAATAGATCGGAGGAAGCAACACCAACAAAAACATTGAAAGAAGCTCTCTCTTCTGTCTCTTCTATTCGAGAGGTAAAACAACCCAATGGATCAAAAATAGCTTTATTACCTAAAGGTTTATCAAAGAGAAAAAAACGTGAGATCTCGAATGCTGAAAAGAAAAAGAAACGAAACACAAATGAAGGAGAAGCAAATGACATCACGGAAGGTGCACTGTCAAGTAACTCTAGTGTCTATGAAAATGAATGATTACCAAATAATTCAATGGAACTGTAACGGATTTTCAAGCCATTTGAATGAAATTAAGTTACTACTTTCTAAAATTAACTGTCTTGCAATTTGTATCCAAGAAACTAGATTTAAATCAAACAATCATGTAACGCTACGTAACTTTACATGTTATCATAAGAATGTTAACACAACACAAATAGCACACGGTGGAGTATGCATATATGTTAACAATACAGTTGAGTCCGAAGAGATCAACATAAATTCTGATATACAAGTAGTAGCAATTAAAATTAAATTTCCTATTAAGTGTATTATATGCTCAATATATCTTCCCGGGTCAGAAAATATTTCTGAAAATGCTCTCAATAACATTGTAAATCAATTTAACCTCCCTTACATTATATTAGGAGATTTTAACGCCCACAATTCTATCTGGGGATCAGGAAGAACCGACGCCAGGGGAAAAGTTGTAAATAAATTTATTGATGATAATGAACTTAATATTCTTAACAATATAGATTGCCCCACTCATTTTAGCCTTGCGTATAGAACATTTAGTCATATTGATCTGAGCCTTATATCACCCGTAATTTCACAATATTTTGATTGGAATATCTGTGATGACCTACATAATAGCGACCATTACCCGATACAAATTAGATATAATGGGCACACCCCTTCCTTTCAACGTAGGCCAATGTGGAACATGCGGAAAGCAAATTGGGAAATGTTTGACTGCAATCTTAATAGACCATTTACCGAATTTAATGACATAGACGAAATCGAACACTATATTACCGACACCATAATAGCCGCCGCCCAGAAATCCATACCATGCAGGAAACCGGAGTGTAGAGGAAGGGAAGTTCCTTGGTGGAACGAAAAGATACGTTCTTTGATTAGAGAAAGAAGAAAGCTTCTTAAGCAGTTCAAGAGGAATATAACGTCGGAGAATTTGGCGAAATACCGCCATATTAAATCCAAAGTGCGGAAAGAAATCAGGGATAGCCGAAGAAGGACATGGGTGGAATTTTGCGAAAGCATAGACTTACGAACTCCATCTTCCCTCGTATACAGGAAGATAAGATCTCTGAATGGATGCTCCAGTAACCGACAGATAACAGCTATGGAGGATAATGGTACCTTGGAAACTGATCCGAAGAATATAGCTGATATATTGGCCCTAAATTTTTCTAATAATTCTTCCTCCCGAAATTTCTCACCACGATTCAGATCTTATGCGGCTACTCGGAATATAAGTTTGAACACCACGGATAACGCTGGGGTATACAGGGTGGCTGATGAATATTGCTACAATGATGAATATTGCTACATTTTTTTTTCGGTGTATGGAATACATTTTTCTTTTATTCATGTTAAATTAAATTATTAAATTAATTATTAAATTATTATTAATTAAATTAATTAATTAATTAATTAAATTAATTATTAAATTATTATTATTAAATAGAAAAAAAGTTATTACATTTTTTTTTGGTAGCGGCTTTCATCAGCCACCCTGTATAATATTCCTTTTTCTCTCATTGAATTCAGATCTGCTTTAAGATCATGTGGAGGGACTTCTCCTGGGCCTGACAACGTTAGATATGAAATGTTAAAGAACTTGGATAGTAATTCGAGACAATACATACTGGACTTTTACAATTATATCTGGACAAGACAAGTGTTTCCTGCCAACTGGAGGAAGGCACTCGTAATACCGATTCTGAAATCTGGTAAAGATCCTACGAATAAGGACAATTATCGGCCAATATCTCTTACAAACTGCCTCTGCAAGCTGTTTGAGAGAATGGTCAATAGGAGACTAATTTGGGTGATTGAGAGAGGTAATGTACTTGACAGGAACCAATCGGGATTTCGGAGAAATAGAGGTACGGTCGACAACCTGGCGATACTACATTCGGACATCATGGAAAGTTTCTCTTGCAAGAAGGATTTGATTGCAGTTTTTTTTGATATGACAAAGGCATATGATCGTGTCTGGAGGGCCCTAATTCTTCAGAAGCTGAACTCTGCTATGGTGAATGGTAATATGGCTGCTTTTATCAGTAATTTTCTAAAGGAACGCATTTTTTGCACTGTGGTGGGAAACTCTCCCTCTGAACAATATTGCCTTGAGAACGAAGTCCCTCAGGGATCCGTTCTCAGTGTGACACTCTTCCTATTGGCGATAGATTTCATTTTCGATAAGATTACGAGCGATGTAAAGGCCCTACTTTACGCTGACGATCTGGTCATTTATAGTTCTGGTAAGAAAATTTCTGCGATAACGAATAAATTACAAAGGACCATCGACAAACTTGTAGCATGGACCGATACCAGTGGTTTTCAGTTTCATGAGGAGAAGACAGTAGCTATGAGATTTTCTGTACGAAGGAACGGCATGGTTGGAGATCTTTTTTTGAGATTGTCTGATAGAAACATTCAATTTGTAGACAACTACAAATTTTTGGGTGTGATCTTTGATAGAAAAATGACCTTTCATAACCATATTCTGCATATCAAGGCAAAGGCTAACTCGAAATTGAATATTCTCAAAATGTTAAGGTGCTCACAATTTGGGTCAGACCAACGGACACTACTAAGGATAATGAATTCGATAGTATTACCCACCATTGATTATGCCTCCATGATTTATTCATCTGCCTCGAAAACTCGTTTGAAACTTCTCGACCCGATATTAAACACCGCCTTGAGGTTATCTACAGGGGCTTTTAGGACTAGTCCAGTTATTTGTTTACAGGCAATCTCATCGTGTCCCCCACTACACATAAGGAGATTAGGACAACTGCTCAACTACACTCTCAAAATGCTCTCTGTAAAAGACCATCCTTTTTCGCAAATGCTTTTTGACAGACATAAGATTGACAGATTTATCTTAAAACCTCCAAGATATCATCCATTGTACATAAGAGCACACAGAGAATTCAGGGAACTTACCTCGAAATATACTCTTGATATAGATAGTATTGAATCGATGAAGATACCTAATACACCACCTTGGACCTACCCTAATGTGAAAATTGATCTTTCACTTGCATACTGCAACAAGGACAATATGTCATCCACGGTACTTCGAAAACGCTACTTAGAGATGATGAATACGAAATATAGACACTATGTGCGTTATTATACAGATGGCTCAGTTATAAATGAAAAGGCTGGATTTGCAGTCCTTGGGGAGAACCTTACTGCATACGAACGCATCCACAACTATTCGTCCATCTACAGCTGTGAACTGCTGGCAATTAGAACATGCCTTGAGAGAATTATACCTTATTCCTCTGGACAGAAAACTCTCATATTGAGTGATAGTAAAAGCTCTTTGGAAGGAATGGGTGACCCTTTTAGTAGAAACCAAATTATTCAACAAATAGGAACCATATTATCAAGAATACCTAATGAAAATATTGAATTTATGTGGATTCCCAGTCACTTTGGTATCACAGAAAATGAAAAAGTTGACAAGTTGGCAAAAGATGCACTAAATGGAAACACCAACTATGGCTTCAAATTTCAGTCCGCGGACTATAAGACTCAGATCAAAAAATACTTACATGGCTTATGGAACGATCACTGGACCTCTAATAACCAAACAAAATTATTTCAAATTCAAAATCAAATCCCATATAAATATACCCAACCGTCCTTACGACGAACAGATCTAGTTAAATTAAATAGACTAAAAATAGGACACTGTCTTATAACACACAAATATCTTATTGAAAAATCATCTCCACCGTGCTGCGAATGTGGCCAACTATTATCAATATATCATATTTTTAACACATGTAACAAATTTCTACCTACTAAAAATAAATATAATATAAAGGACATCACTATATTATCAAATGTAAATAATTTCAACAACGTTAAAAAATTTCTAACAGAAATAAATATGTATAACTTGATTTAATTTGTACATTAGTATAATATTGCATTGTAAAAATATGTACATCCTGTAAATTAAAAACACAAAATAATTAATTTGAACTATACAGGGTCTATATAACCTTCATGTGTTGGGGCCCTTCAAATTTTAAATAAATAAATAAATAAATCAGCCTTTTACATTTTCCTCTATTTGCCTGGGCTATGCAGTTAAGCATCAAGCGCGGCCGACAAAAGGACGTCAGCAACACACAGATAACAGCTGAAAACCATGCCAACCATTCCTGTGACGCGCATGTGCTACCGACAAAAAGGCATCAGCAACACACACTCACAGGTAAAAGCTGAAAACTTTGAAAATCATTCCCGTGACGCACAACGCTCAGTGATGTACGCTTTTTTCAAGAAAGGTCGTGCGCGGTAGTAAAAAAAAAATTAGAAATGCAAAAAACGTGAAATAAAATTTTTGTCTGTTTTTCTTTCGAGACGAGCTCAATGATAGGAGATTTACTTTACAAAGGAAATAAAATTACCAAGATAAATTTGGTGAGTCATGATATCTACCTCTTCTTTCTGTCTCAGATAATAATTACAGGAATAAATTTAATATGCTGCAGTGGCATAGCAGAAATCTGTTCTTATCGCTCCCGAATCGAATAGGCCGAACATACAGCGTAAAACATCCTGAAAATTGGGTAAGCATTAGCAATTTAACAAGTAAAAGCGTGCTAAGTTCGGCCGGGCCGAATCTTACAATATATACCCTCCACAATGGATCGCATTTGTCGAGTTCTATTCCCGGCATCTCTTCTTAGGCAAAAAAGGATATAAGAAAAGATTTGCTCTGCTATTAGAGCGATATCAAGATATGGTCCGGTTCGGACCACAATTAAATTATATGTTGGAGATCTGTGTAAAATGTCATCCAATTCGAATAAGAATTGCGCCCTTTGGGGGCTCAAGAAGTAAAATAGAAGGTCGATTTATATGGGAGCTGTATCGGGCTACAGACCGATTCAGACCACAATAAACACGTATGTTGATGGCCATGAGAGGATCCGTCGTACAAAATTTCAGTTAAATCGGATAATAATTGCGATCTCTAGAGGCTCAAGAAGTCAAGATCCCTGATCAGTTTATATGGCAGCTATGTCGGGTAATGAACCGATTTGAACCTTATTTGACATAGTTGTTGAAAGTAAGAATAAAATACATCATGCAAAATTTCAGCCAAATCGGATAGGAATTGCGCCCTCTAGAAGCTCAAGAAGTCAAGTCCCCAGATCTGTTTATATGACAGCTATATCAGGTTATGGACCGATTTGAACCATACTTAGCACAGTTGTTGGACATCATAACAAAACACTTCGTAAAAATTTCAGTTAAATCGGATAATAATTGCGACCTCTAGAGGCTCAAGAAGTCAAGATCCAAGATCGGTTTATATGGCAGCTATATCGGGTTATGAACCGATTTGAACCTTATTTGACACAGTTGTTGAAAGTAAGAATAAAATACGGCATGCAAAATTTCAGCCAAATCGGATAGGAATTGCGCCCTCTAGAAACTCAAGAAGTCAAGTCCCTCGATCTGTTTATATGACAGCTATATCAGGTTATGGACCGATTTGAACCATACTTGTCACAGTTGCGGGATATCACAACAAAGTACTTTGTGCAAAAATTCATTCAAATCGGATGAGAATTGCGCCTTCTAGAGGCTCAAGAAGTCAAGACCCAAGATCGGTTTATATGGCAGCTATATCAGGTTATGGACCGATTTGAACCATACTTGTCACAGTTGCGGGATATCATTACAAAGTACTTTGTGCAAAAATTCATTCAAATCGGATAAGAATTGCGCAATCTAGAGGCTCAAGAAGTCAAGATCCAAGATCGGTTGATATGGCAGCTATATCAGGTTATGGACCAATTTAAACCATACTTGGCACAATTGTTGGATATCATAACAAAAAATGTCGTGCAAAATTTCATTTCAATCGGATAAGAATTTCGCACTCTAGAGGCAGAAGAAATCAAGACCTAAGATCGGTTTATATGGCAGCTATATCAGGTTATGGACTGATTTGAACCATACTTGGCGCAGTTTTGGATATCATAACAAAACACGTCGTGCAAAATTTCATTCCAATCGGATAAGAATTGCGCTCTCTAGAGGCTCAGGAAGTCAAGACCCAAGACCGGTTTATATGGCAGCTATATCAAAACATGGACCAACATGGCCCATTTACAATACCAACCGACTTACACTAATAAGAAGTATTTGTGCAAAATTTCAAGCGGCTAGCTTTACTCCTTCGGAAGTTAATAATATCGATATATCATATATCCAAATATGGGACGAAGTGTTTGGGGAGCCGCCTCTTCCCAAAAACACACCCAAAGACGACAAATTTACTACCATAGCAATATTGGACTCAAATGAAATGTGTTTGCAGGTAAAGCACCAATTTGACATTAATATTCGGGATAAAGTGTCTATGAGGCCACCCCACCCCCATAACACCACCGATATAGGAGGTATTTGCAAACCATTCCAAAATTGGGCTGTAATAAGAGGTATTTTAGAGTAGAACACGAATCTAATATATATATTTTCAGGGCCGACTCACTGAACGGCCGCCCCATTCCCCAAACTACCCCCGCAACCTGTCATGTTTGCGGAGCGGGCCCGTTTAAGCTATTAGAGCATAAAATCAAATAGAGAAGAGATATTTTTGGGTTTCTTTTTGGGTTTAATTGAGAATAAAGTTCGTTACTCATATTTGTAATAAAATGTAATGTTCTGCTTGGGTTTTAACATTCGACAGATCGGTCTATATGGCAGCTATATTATAATCTAAACAGGTCTAGACCAAATTTATGAAGTACGTCTAAGGGCCTAACACTACACACTGTTCTAAATTTCGGCGTCATCGGACAAAAAATGCGCCTTTTATGAGCGCAAGACCTTAAATCGATAGATCGGTCTATATGGCAGCTATATCCAAATCTGGACCGATCTGAGCCAAATTGAAGAAGGATGTCGAAGGGCCCAACACAACTCACTGTCCTTAATTTTGGCAAAATCGAATAATAAATGCGCCTTTTATGGGCGCAAGACCTTAAATCGAGAGACCGGTCTATATGGCAGCTATATCCAACTCTAGACCGATCTGAGCCAAATTGAAGAAGGATGTCGAACACAACTCACTGTCCCAAATTTCAGTAAAATCGGATAATAAATGTGGCTTTTATGGGTCTAAGACCCTAAATCGGCGGATCGGTCTATATGGGGGCTATATGAAGATATAGTCCGATATAGCCCATCTTCGAACTTAACCTGCTTATGGACAAAAAAAGAATCTGTGCAAAGTTGCAGCTCAATATCTCTAATAAAAGACTGCAGCGAGATTTCAACAGACAGACGGACGGACATGGTTAGATCGTCTTAGATTTTTACGCTGATCAACAATATATATTCTTTATGGGGTCGGAAATGGATATTTCGATGTGTTGCAAACGGAATGACAAAATGAATATACCCCCATCCTTCGGCGGTGGGTATAAAAAGGGGAAAAATAAGCGGGAATATAGAAACTTTGAAATTTAGTAAAAAATATTAGCCATATTGGCTTTATGATGAAGGGGTGGTTTGATATGAAAATGAGCCAATTTAGCATTTCAAAATTTTGCTAATACTTCCCCTTGATGGCAAAAGTTTACAAAAATTTGTAGGAAATAGAAGTATCTTATTGGGTTGCCCCAAAAGTAATTGCGGATTTTTTAAAAGAAAGTAAATGCATTTTTAATAAAACTTAGAATGAACTTTAATCAAATATATAATTGCCATTTTGTTCGATAACCTTTTGACATCTTCCTGGCAAATTTAGTATTCCACGCTCATAGAACTTCTGGCCTTTATCTGCAAAAAACTGAACCAAGTGCGATTTTATAGCCTCATCATTGCCGAAAGTTTTACCATTTAAGGAGTTCTGCAAAGATCGAAATAAATGGTAGTCTGATGGTGCAAGGTCAGGGCTATATGGTGGATGCATCAAAAGTTCCCAGCCAAGCTCACTCAGTTTTTGGCGAGTGACCAAAGATGTGTGCGGTCTAGCGTTGTTCTGGTGGAATATGACACCTTTACGATTGACCAATTCTGGTCGCTTCTCCTTGATGGCTGTATTCAATTTGTCCAATTGTTAACAGTAAACATCCGAATTAATCGTTTGGTTCCTTGGAAGCAGCTCAAAATATACCACACCCTTCCAATCCCACCAAACAGACAGCATAACCTGCTTGGACCATGATCGTTTTCGACTAACGTTGTTGTAAACAATCCACTTTTCATCTCCAGTTATGATTCGATTAAAAACGGATCGAATTCATTGCGTTTAAGGTGCATATCACAAGCGTTGATTCGGTTTGTTAAATGAATTTCTTTCAATACATGTGGTACCCATATTAAAATTGACGCCAAACAAACAAATGTAAACAAAATTTCGCGCCCTTTTTTCTAAAGCAAGCTAAAAGTAACAGCTGATAACTGACAGAAGAAAGAATGCAATTACAGAGTCACAAGCCGTTGAAAAAATTTGTCAACGCCGACTATATTACTACTATATTACCGACAATTACTTTTTGGGCAACCCAATACTTTAAAAATTTTGCAAGGTTTTGATAAAAAGTCAAAACGTCTACTTTTTGCAAAAGTCGACTTTCGCCCCAACTTGGGATGCCTAGGACGGACAGGGCTAAATCGACTTAAAATGCCAAGACGATCAAGAATATATGTGTATACTCTATTGGGTCTCAGATCAATATTTTGATATGTAACAAACAGAATGACAAAATTAGTATACCCCCATCCTAAGGTGTGGGGTATAAAAATCACATATAATCTGAATACAAAAGTTTCCATATGAGCTGGAACATTGCTTTAGACTTTGCTCAAGCTGTGTTGTTGAAGATGTTTTAATACTTTAATTTACTCGTGCCATTGTGCCTTGAAGAAAAGCTGAATGTTAGCATACATTTGCTTACATTTCATTTAAGGCCCTTATGACTTCAAATTTGCAAATAATATTGTGGTGTGCCACATCGTTTATAGCGTTAGCAATTGTTCCCAGAACTAAGTATTAGCTTACACACTTATGCATATTTGTTTCTTCTTCCCCAAACCTGCTTGCCAAGTTTGCGTTTGTCTAGCACTGTGGATGCGACTTGGATAAATATTTAATTTTCTAAAAAATGTAACTCAAAGTGAAAATTTTAGTTTTCTTATTGAATACAGATAGTTGCCAGGATATACACGTGCTGTGCGTAATCGGCTATGGCAACTCTCATTTAGAGAAACTGCTATTTGTGCAAATTTAATCAAAGGCTTATACATAGGTAGCCAATGGAACTTTTGAAAAAATGCACTTCATATATATAGTTTTTTGTTACAATATTTTCCTATTACTTGTGAGAAAAAAACAACTGTACGGAATGTTGCAAAAAAGTGGGAGACGTCCCACTTAGGTTTAGGGTAAAAGCCATTACATTTTAAAACTTAATTTGCAAAATTACAGATTTTATTGGAGCTACCAGAATTTCTACTAGTTGCAGTAGCATAGTTTGTGCTGTATATATTTCTATTACTTAAATTAAGGTACCGCATTAACTAAAGTTTATTGGACTTTATTTGAAATTTCAATCTACTTGAAACGGACCTAATTGGACAGTAACAATTGGTTTATGTTAGGTTGAAAAGAGGGCGTGGATATTAATCCACTATGCACACACACACATAATGATCGGCTTGTTGTGCGCTCTAAATACTATAAAGTAACCGTGTAAAAATCGAAGTCCTTAAATCTGTACTAGAAATAAGTCCGAAAAAATAAGTCTAATGATATCAGATCAAACATTGTCTATTGATTTAAAATAACTATTTTCAAATTTTTAAATAAAACTATACAGAATTTTTACACCCACCATCCGTTTGCAACACATCGAAATATCAATTTCTGACCCTATAGAGTATAAATATTCCTGTTCGTCTTAAAAGTCTAAGACGACCTAGCAATGTCCGTCCGTCCGTCTGTCTTTCTGTTGAAATCACGCTACAGTCTTTAGAAATAGAAATATTGAGTTGAAATTTTGCACAGATTCTTTCTTTATCCATAGGCAGGTTGGGCCCCTAAAAGGCGCATTTATTGTCGGATTTCGCTGAAATTTGGGATTGTGAGTTGCGTTTTCAATTTGGTGCAGATCGGTTCAGATTTGAATATAGCAGCCATATAGTCCGATTTCTCGATTTAAAGTCTTGGCCCCATAAAATGCGCATCTATAATCCGATTTCACTGAAATTTGACACTGTGACTTATGTTAGGCTTTTCGACATCCGTGTGCTATATGGTTCAGATCAGTCTATATTTGTATGTAGCTGCCAAAAGGATCAACATTGAACCAAAATTGAACAGTGACCTGTATTTATTTAATTATTCAATGTCCGTGCCGAATTTGGTCCAAATCGGACCATATTTGGATGTAGCGGATATGGGTGCATAAATAATGCATTTTTCACCAGATTATGACGAATATATACGCGAGGAGGTTGGTATCTAAAGTTCGGCCCGGCCGAACTAAATGCCTTTTTAGTTGTTAAACTTCTAACTACCCATGGTGACCAACATCTGTAAGCCTTTTCGGTACTCTCCTGAATGGACGCTTCCAGCTCAGTTTTCTTTCTAAGATCACTCCTAAGTATTTCAACTTTTCAGATATCGAAATTGTTTTGTTGTGGAAACGTGTTGCAATAAATAGATCCACCTTCGTCTTTCTTATGAGCAGTCAGTCTTCTATTGGTAAACATTTAGGTCTAGCCCAGTCGTACGCCATCTCCAAATCCCTACCCTTTAGAAGTATTATAATTTCGTAAGAGCAGCAGACGGTTCAAATCTCTCTACAGCTACCATCCGTTATACTCGTAGGTTATTCATGCTGGTCACCCAAAGTGGTGACGATAAAATGTCCCCTTGTGGCATGATTTGTGCTACTTCCTCCTTTTATCTTTATGTTATGGGATCCACAATTTATCCTGCTGTTCCTTGGGATATGGTTTGTCCAGTCTCTAATAACCCGATTCACCCTGTACTGGTCTAAAGATAGGATCAGTGTACTGGTCCTCACATTTTTTAAAGCCTCCTCGATGTCAATGCATACCGCCAACGTGTATGTCTTATCATCCAATGAGACTTCTACTTTGTGCATGAGAAATAAGAATCGTATTATGTAGTAAAAAATTACCTAAAGTTGGTATACAAATTTTATTAAGCCTTAATAAAATTTTCTCTTCTGTTATGAAAATTTACTAAACTACGGGAACATATTGTATTACAAAAGAAATTGCAATTAGTTCATAAAATGGGTGTGGAAATTTCCTACAGCTTTTTCTTACAACCAGTTAAAAAAATCAAATTCCGGAATGAAATATTGCATCCTAAATTGTAGTCTGTGTTATGCCAAACAAAAATTTTGTATGGAAAAATGTCAAACTTATACTAAATCTTATTACCATTAATTTTGCTTCCAATAAGCATATAGCTCTTTACAGTCAGAGTTTATTAAAATCTGTTTTGTTTACATTTTTGGTCAAGCTTGTGCATGCTGTGTGTGAATTAAAGGGTACATATGCATGCATACCCACATTAATCTCGGGTAGGCAATTACCTTCTTTTATTTGTGCTGATGGACGGCTTAGTAAGTTGATTACATGAAGAATAAGAGGTAATAAATAGTCAAGTCATGGTGATTTTTAATAGGTGAATTAAGTGAATGAAGTGTACTGAGTTTTAACATTACTAAAGAATCGCATTTTATTTTTCTTGGTGGCAGTTCGAAATATATATTTTTCCGACCCTATACAGTATATATATTCTTGATCAGCGTAAAAATCTAAGACGATCTAGATATGTCCGTCCGTCTATCTGTTGAAATAACGCTACAGTCTTTAAAAATAGAGATATTGAGCTGAAACACAGATTTTTTTTTGTCCATAAGCTGGTTAAGTTCGAAGATGGGCTGTATTGGACTATACCTTGATATAGCCCCCATATAAACCGATTCGCCGATTTAGGGTCTTAGCCTAATAAAAGCCACATTTATTATCCGATTTTGCTGAAATTTGGGACAGTGAGTTGTGTTGGGCCCTTCGACATCCTTCTTCAATTTGGCCCAGATCGGTTCAGATCTGAATAGCTGCCACATAGACCGATCCTTCAATTTAGGGTCTCAGGCCCATAAAGCAACATTTATTATCCGATTTTGCTGAAATTTGGGACAGTGAGTTGTCTTAGGCCCTTCAACATCTTTTTTCAATTTGGCCCAGATCGGATCAGATTTGGATATAGCTGCCATAGAGCGATCAAGATTTGAATAACTGCCATATAGTCCGATATCTCGATTTAAAGACTTGGCCCCAAAAAAGGCGCATTTATAATCCGATTTCACTGAAATTTGACACATTGACTTATGTTAGTCTTTTCGACATCCATGTTGTATATTGTTAAGATAGGTTTATTTTTAGATATAGCTACTAAAAAGAGTAATGTTTTGTTATACACAATTGAACAATGACTTGTACTTATAAGTATTTCGTCCAACTCAGATCATTTTTCGATATAACTGCTATGGGACATTAAGTATACAATTTTCACTGGATTTTGATGAAAGGTAGTTTACATATATACCCGAGGTGGTGGGTATCCAAAGTTCAGCCCGGCCGAACTTAACGCCGTTTTACTTGTTTTATTTTATACATTCCATGAGCCAAATCACAACTCCGGGCAATGTCATAAAATTCGCAACCAACCATGGCTTTTTGCAACAGTGAAACATCCAAATTGGTCAGAAGAACGGCTAAAGCATCGAACGGATAATAACTCATCTTTATAATATATAAATATTTTCGATAATTTATTTATAAGTGCAACTGGATAGTGAGGTGAAAGTGTTATAAAGCATTTAAATTTGAACTTTTTATACCCTCCACCATAGGATGGGGGTATACTAATTTCGTCATTCTGTTTGCAACTCCTGGAAATGTGCGTCTGAGACCCCATAAAGTAAACATATTCTTAATCGTCATGTCATTTTAAGTCAATCTAGCTATGTCCGTCCTTCTGCCCGTCCGTCTGTCGAATGCACGCCCGAAGGAGTAAAGCTATCCGCTTGAAATTTTCGCGTGCGGTGTTTTGTTATGATTTCCAACAGCTGTGTTGAGTATGGTTCAAATCGGTCCATAACCTGATATAGCTGTCATATAAACCGATCTGGGATCTTGACTTCTTGAGCCTCTGGAGTGCGCAATTCCTATGCGATGTGGCTGAACTTTTGCATGACGTGTTCCGTTATAACTTCCAATAACTGTGCCAAGTATGTTTCAAATCGGTCCATAACCTGATATAGCCGCCATATAAACCGATCATGAATCTGGACTTCTTTAACCACCAGAGGGCAATTCCTATCCGATATGGCTGAAATTTTGCATGAGTTGTTTTATTATGGTTTCCAACAACTGTGCCAAATATATTTCAAATCGGTCTATATCCTGATATAGCTGTTATATAAACCGATCTGGGATCTTGACTTCTAGAGCCTCAAGAAGCTGAAATTTTGTACAACGGCTTCTTCTATGACCCCCAACATATGTATCAAATATGGTCGGAATTGGTCTTTAGCCTGATACATCTCTCCTATAAACCGTTCTCCCTATTTTATTTCTTGAGTCGCTAAAAGGCGCAATTCTTATTCGATTTGGCTAAATTTTACACATATACTTCTACTGTGCCCTCCAACATTCAATTCAGTTAGCAAAGCAATAATTTTCTTTTATTTTTATATTCTCCACTAATTTCGTCATTCTGTTTGTAACTACTTAAAATATTCATCTGAGACCCCACAAGGTATATATATTCTTGATCGTCGCGACATTTTATGTCGATCTAGCCATGTCCGTCCTCAAGAAGTAAAATAGAGAGATCGATCCGTCTGTCGAAAGCACGCTGACTTCCTAATTAGTAAGGCTAGCCTCTTGAAATTTTGGACAAATACTTCTTATTAGTGTAGGTCGGTTGGTATTGTAAATAGACCATATCGGTCCATGTTTTGATATAGCTGCCATATAAACCAATCTTGTGTTTTGACTTCTTGAGCCTCTAGAGTGCGCAATTCTTATCCGATTGGAATGAATTTTTGCACGAAGTATTTTGTTATGATATCGAACAATTGCGCCAAGTATGGTTCAAATCGGTCCATAACCTGATATAGCTGCCATATAAACCGATCTTGGGTCTTGACTCCTTGAACCTCTAGAGTGCGCAATTCTTATCCGATTGGAATGAAATTTTGTACGACTTGTTTTGTTATGATATCCAAAAACTGTGCCAAGTATGGTTCAAAGCGGTCCATAACCTGATATAGTTATATAAACCAATCATGGGTCTTGACTTCTTGAGCCTCTAGAGGGCGCAATTATTATCCGATTGGAATGAAATTTTGCACAACGTATTTTGTTATGATATCCAACAACTGTGCCAAGTATGGTTCAAATCGGTCTATAACCTGATATAGCTGTCATATAAATCGATCTTGGGTCTTGACTTCCTGCGCCTCTTGAGGGCGCAATTCTTATCCGATTTGAATGCATTTTTCACGACGTGTTTTGTTATGATATCCAACAACTGTGCTAAGTATAGTTTAAATCGGTTCATAACCCGATATAGCTGCCATATAAATCGTCCTGGGATCTTGACTTCTTGAGTCTCTAGAGGTCGCAATTCTTATACAATTTGCTTGAAATTTTGTACGACGGATTCTCTCATGACCATCAACATACGTGTTTATTATGGTCTGAATCGGGCTATAGCCCGATATAGCTCCCATATAAATCGATCTCTCTATTTTACTTCTTGAGCCCCCAAAGGGCGCAATTCTTATTCGAATTGGCTGACATGTTACACAGGTCTCCAACATAAAATTTAATTGTGGTCCAAACCGGACCATATCTTGATATCGTTCTAATAGCAGAGCAAATCTTTTCTTATATCCTTTTTTTTGCCTAAGAAGAGATGCCGGGAAAAGAACTCGACAAATGCGATCCATGGTGGAGGGTATATAAAATTCATCCCGGCCGAACTTAGCACGCTTTTACTTGTTTGTTTATCTAAAAGAGATACCAGGAAAGAACTCGACAAATGCGATCCATGGTGGAGGGTATATAAGATTCAGCCCGGCCGAACTTAGCACACTTTAACTTGTTTTCTATAAATTATTGAGCTAAAGGGAAGTTTTTCAAAAAAATTAAATCCAGAAAAATGTACAAAATCTTTATTTGAATCGATAGTACAACTCAAATAATTTAATGATTGAAGATTATTTCATGCAAATGTTGACAGTGACTGCGACTCAAATGGCCCATCCGCTTAGTCTAATTTTGGCATACTCTTTCCAACATTTCGGCTGGTATCTCATGAATTAATGCTCCAATGCTGTCTTCCAATGCGTCTAAAGGCGTTAAAGCACGATATAGGCGGCCAATCGATCGGTCCCGAACGTGAAATAAAATATTCACCGCACTCGTCTCTCAGTATGTCCATTGTTACGCGTTCTGTGTGGAGATTTATTTGCGATGCGTCTTGTTGAAACCATGCAAGTCAAACTCTTGCATTTTGGCCAAAAAAATTTGAATATAATCTCACAGTAGCGCTCACCATTCACAGTTACCTTACGATTTGCATTATCTTTGAAAAAGTACGGTCCAATGATGCCACCCGTCCATAAATCGCAACAAACTGTGACTTTCTCCGGATGTATTGGAAGCTACTGCAATGCTTCTGGCTGATTTTCACCAAATGGGCGAAAATGAGTGCTCGATGAACTTTCTTAATTTGCAAGCGTTGTTCGATTCATGGTTAAATTAAATACCAAACTGAAGATGTTTGACAGTGAAACAAGTATTGCCAGAAAGATAATAGCTAAAAGATCACCCTTTAAAACTTAAATTTTTATACCCACCACCGAAGGATGGGGGTATATTCATTTTGTCATTCCGTTTGCAACACATCGAAATATCCATTTCCGAACCCATTAAGTATATATATTCTTGATCAGCGTAAAAATCTAAGACGATCTAACCATGTCCGTTCGTCTGTCTGTTGAAATCACGCTAGTCTTTAAAATATAGACATTGAGCTGAAATTTTGCACATACCCTTTTTTTCCATAAACAGGTTAAGTTAGAAGATGGGCTATATCGAACTATATCTTGATATAGCCCTCATATGGGGGCTTAGGCTTAGGCTCATAAAAGCCACATTTATTATTCGATTTTGCTGAAATTTGGGATAGTATGTTGGTTAGGCCTTTCATTTGGTCCAGATCGGTCTACATTTGGATATAGCTGCCGTATAGACCGATCAGCTGATTTACGGTCTTGCGCGCATAAAAGCCACATTTATTACCTGATTTTGCTGAAGTTTGGGTCAGTGAGTTGTGCTAAGCCCTGCGACATCTTTCTTGAATTTGGCACAGATCGGTCCAGATTTGCATATAGCTGCCATATAGACCGATCTCTCAATTTAAAGACTTGGCGCCATAAAAGGCGAAAATATATAATCCGAGTGTTAGGCTTTTCGACATCCGTGTCGTATATGGTTCAGATCCGTTTAATTTTAGATATAGCTACTAAAAAGACCAATATTTTGTTATACACAATTGACAATTGACAAACAATGACTTGTACTAATCAGTATTTGACCCAAATCGGAACTTATTTCGATGTAGCTGCTATGGGGAATAAGGTATGAATTTTTCACCAGATTTTGACGAAATGTGGTTTACATACCCGAGGTGGTGGGTATCCAAATTTCGGCCGGGCCGGAACTTAACGCCTTTTCCCTATTTTTATTCTTCTTATACCTGACACGTTGAAAGTAATTTTCATGAAATACGAAAAAGAGAAACATTTTTAAGAAATACATCAATTTTTCTTAATGTATATGTAATAAATTAAGGGTTATCATACGCCAAATTTGTATGAAATTAGTAATAAAACCCTCAAGAATTTTTATACCCTCCACAATAGGATGGGGGTATACTAATTTCGTCATTCTGTTTGTAACTACTTGAAATATTCGTCTGAGACCCCATAAAGTATATATATTCTTGATCGTCGTGACATTTTATGTCGATCTAGCCATGTCCGTCCGTCCATCTGTCTGTCCGTCCGTCCGTCCGTCCGTCTGTCTGTCGAAAGCACGCTAACTTCCGAAGGAGTAAAGCTAGCCTCTTGAAATTTTGCACAAACACTTCTTATTAGTGTAGGTCGGTTGGTATTGTAAATGGGCCATATCGGTCCATGTTTTGATATAGCTGCCATATAAACCGATATTGAGTCTTGACTTCTTGAGCCTCTAGAGTGCGCAATTCTTATCCGATTTGGATGAAATTTTACACGACGTATTTTGTTATGATATCCAACAACTGTGCCAAGTATGGTTTAAATCGGTTCATAACCTGATATAGCTGTCATATAAACCGATCTTGGGTCTTGATTTCTTAAGCCTCTAGAGGTCGCAATTTTTATCCGATTTGAATGAATTTTGGCACGAAGTATTTTGTTATGATATCCAACAATTGTGCCCAGTATTCAAATCGATTCATAATCTGATATAGCTGTCATATAAATAGATATGGGGATTTGACTTCTTGAGCTTCTAGAGGGAACCATTCTTATCCGATTTGGCTGAAATTTAGCATGACATATTTTATTCTTACTTTCAACAACTGTGTCAAATAAGGTTCAAATCATAACCTGATATAGCTGTCATATAAACCGATCTGGGATCTTGCCTTCTTGAGCCTGTAGAGGTCGCAATTATTATCCGATTTGCCTGAAATTTTGTACGACGGATTCTCTCATAACCATCAACATACGTGTTTACTATGGTCTGAATCGGTCTATAGCCCGATATAGCTCCCATATAAATCGATCTTTCTATTTTACTTCTTATGCGAATTGGCTGACATTTTACACAGGTCTCTAACATTTAATTTAATTGTGGTCCAAACCGGACCATATCTTGATATCGCTCTAATAGGAGAGCAAATCTTTTCTTATATCCTGTTTTGCCTAAGAAGAGATTCCGGGAAAAGAACTCGACAAATGCGATCAATGGTGGAGGGTATATAAGATTCGGCCCGGCCGAACTTAGCACGCTTTTACTTGTTCTTATTATTAAGTTCAAAACATGCTAAAATTGAGTTTAGATATCGCAACATCTTCAAAATCTTAACTCGATTTTATTAGACTCGCATATACCTAAAATAAGGAATAGTGTATACTAAACGTGATCTTAAGCGCCGATTCATGACAAATTTTGTGTATAACTGGAGGAGATTCAGCATTTTATCATTATATCTCGTTTGTTTGGTCTCAATTTTTTCTCACATGCTTTCATTGTGTGCAAAAGAATGAATGAAAAAACACGCACACATGCCTACATGCATTTTTATACCCTCCACCATAAGATGGGGGGTATACTAATTTCGTCATTCTGTTTGTAACTACTCGAAATATTCGTCTGAGACCCCATAAAGTATGTATATTCTTGATCGTCGTGACATTTTATGTCGATCTAGCCATGTCCGTCCGTCTGTCTGTCGAAAGCACGCTAACTTCCGAAGGAGTAAAGCTAGCCGCTTGTAATTTTGCACAAATACTTCTTATTAGTGTAGGTCGGTTGGTATTGTAAATGGGCCATATCGGTCCATGTCTTGATATAGCTGCCATATAAACCGATCTTGGGTCTTGACTTCTTGAGCCTCTAGAGTGCGCAATTCTTATCCGATTGGAATGAAATTTTGCACGACGTGTTTTGTTATGATATCCAACAACTGTGCCAAGTATAGTTCAAATCGGTCCATAACCTGATATAGCTGCCATATAAACCGATCTTGGGTCTTGACTTCTTGAGCCTCTAGCGTGCGCAATTCTTATCCGATCAGAATGAAATTTTGCACAACGTGTTTTGTTATGATATCCAACAACTGTGCCAAGTATGGTTCAAATCGGTCCATAACCTGATATAGCTGTCATATAAACCGATCTTGGGTCTTGACTTCTTGAGCCTCTAGAGTGCGCAATTCTTATCCGATTGGAATGGAATTTTTTGTACGACGTGGTTTGTTTTGATACCCAACAACTGTGAAAAGTATGGTTTAAATCGGTCCATAACCTGATATAGCTGCCATATAAACCGATCTTGGGTCTTGACTTCTTGAGCCTCTAGAGGGCACAATTCTTATCCGATTTGAATGAATTTTTGCACGAAGTATTTCGTTATGATATCCAACTTCTGTGCCAAGTATGGTTGAAATCGGTTCATAACATGATATAGCTGTCATATAAACAGATCTGGGGATTTGACTTCTTGAGCTACTAGAGGGCGCAATTCCTATCCGATTTGGCTGAAATTTTGCATGACGTATTTTAGTTTTACTTTTAACAACTGTGTCAAATAAGGTTCAAATCGGTTCATAACCTGATATAGCTGCCATATAAACCGATCTGGGATCTTGACTTCTTGTTCCCTAGAGGTCGCAATTATTATTCGATATGCCTGAAATTGTGTACGACGGATCCTCTCATGACCATCAACGAACGTGTTTATTATGGTCTGAATCGGTCTATAGCCCGATACAGATCCCATATAAATCGGTCTATTTTACTTCGTGAGCCCCAATGGGCGCAATTCTTATACGAATTGGCTGAAATTTTACGCAGGTCTCCAACATATAATTTAATTGTGGTCCGAACCGGACCATATCTTGATATCGTATCAATAGCAGAGCAACTCTTTTCTTGTATCCTTTTTTGCCTAAGAAGAGATGCCGGGAAAATAACTCGACAAATGCGATCCATGGTGGAGGGTATATAAGATTCGGCCCGGCCGAACTTAGCACGCTTTTACTTGGTTTCATTACAACAATGCACAAAATAATAACATGCACAGTTGGAACCTTGCGTCATTCATTCTACATAAAATCTTGAAGCTTTTGGGTGTTTTTAAATATGCAGTGCAGTGTGAAGTATAAAAAGTAACTACTGCGGTCAATATAGTGTTTTCTGTGCCAAACACATGCATTGGAATAGGTGCAGCTAATAGACAGGGTTGTCGGGCTTGTTTAAGGTGGTGATTGTATCAAAGATGTGTTTTCGCTATTAATATAATTCAAATGCAACATACCAAAGCGCGGCCCTTGAAGCCATCACACCTAAGTTGGTTGAAAAGTCTTCTAACCAACCAAAGTCGAAACGCGTCCATAATGGTTGGTTTTTGTTGTTATCTTTGGAAAGAAAATCTCCTATCATTGAGCTCGTCTCGAAAGAGAAACAAACAAAAACAAGTAAAAGAGTGCTAAGTTCGGCCGGGCCGAATCTTATATACCCTCCACCATGGATCGCATTTGTCGAGTTATTTTCCCGGCATCTCTTCTTAGGCAAAAAAGGATATAAGAAAAGAGTTGTTTTGCTATTAAAACGATATCAAGATATGGTCCGGTTCGGACCACAATTAAATTATATGTTGGAGACCTGTGTAAAATTTCCGCCAATTCGTATAAGAATTGCGCCCTTTGGGGCTCACGAAGTAAAATAGAGAGAACGATTTATATGGGATCTGTATCGGGCTATAGACCGATTCAGACCATAATAAACACGTTTGTTGATGGTCATAAGAGGATCCATCGTACAAAATTTCAGGCATATCGGATAATAATTGCGACCTCTAGGGGTCAAGAAGTCAAGATCCCAGATCGGTTTATATGGCAGCTATATCAGGTTACGAACCGATTTGAACCTTATTTGACACAGTTGTTAAAAGTAAAAATAAAATACGTCATGCAAAACTTCAGCCAAATCGGATAGGAATTGCGCCCTCTAGTAGCTCAAGAAGTCAAATCCCCAGATCTGTTTATATGACGCAGTTGTTGGATATCATAACGAAATACTTCGTGCAAAAATTCATTCAAATCGGATAAGAATTGTGCCCTCTAGAGGCTCAAGAAGTCAAGAAGTTATATGGCAGCTATATCAGGTTATGAACCGAATTGAAGCATACTTGGCACAGTTGTTGGGTATCATAACAAAACACGTCGTGCGAAATTCCATTCTAATCGGATAAGAATTGCGCCCCCTAGAGGCTCAAGAAGTCAAGACCCAAGATCGGTTTATATGGCAGCTATAGCAGGTTATGGACCGATTTGAACCATACTTGGCACAGTTGTTGGATATCATAACAAAAAACGTCGTGCAAAATTTCATTCTGATCGGATAAGAATTGCGCACGCTAGAGGCTCAAGAAGTCAAGAGCCAAGATCGGTTTATATGGCAGCTAAATCAGGTTATGGACCGATTTGAACTATACTTGGCACAGTTGTTGGATATCATAGCAAAACACGTCGTGCAAAATTTCATTCCAATCGGATAAGAATTGCGCACTCTAGAGGCTCAAGAAGTCAAGACCCAAGATCGGTTTATATGGCAGCTATATCAAAATATGGACCGATATGGCCCATTTACAATACCAACCGACCTATACTAATAAGAAGTATTTGTGCAAAATGTCAAGCGGCTAGCTTTACTCCTTCGGAAGTTAGCGTGCTTTCGACAGACAGACGGACGGACGGACGGGCGGACGGACGGACGGACAGACGGACGGACATGGCTAGATCGACATAAAATGTCGCGACGATCAAGAATATATATACTTTATGGGGTCTCAGACGAATATTTCGAGTAGTTACAAACAGAATGACGAAATTAGTATACCCCCCATCTTATGGTGGAGGGTATAAAAAATGAATAAAGATTTCATTAAATTTCCATAATCTAATAACAAATCTTTACATTTTTAGGAGCATTCCGAAATGACTATCGCCTGTACGAGGAAATTTACACAAGGTAACAGTAAAGCAATATTTGTTTTCAACTGTGGAACACGAATACAATAAGGCATCTGTTTAATGTATCGGAATGATCCAGCCTTCCCAGAGACTGGTCAAGATTCACCTTCGCCCTTTCCGCTTAAGTCAGACTACAACAGCAACAGTACAGTACTTAGATTTATGTTCAACCAGTTTTATCTTAATAAAATTAACTAAATATCCAAGCTCTAGCTTTTGTTTTTCTTGCGGAGTGCATATTATTTATGCAGTGTTTTCTTTATATTTATTATACCCACCACCGAAGAATGGGGGTATATTCATTTTGTCATTCCGTTGGCAACACATCGAAATATCCATTTCCGACCCTATAAAGTATATATATTCTTGATTAGCGCAAAAATCTAAGACGATCTAGACATATCCGTCCGTCTGTTTGTTGAAATCACGCTACAGTCTTTAAAAATAGAGATATTGAGATGAAACTTTGCACAGATTCTTTTTTTTCCATAAGCAGGTTAAGTTCGAAGATGGGCTATATCGGAATATATCTTGATATAGCCCCCATATAGACCGATCTGCCGTTTTAGGGTCTTAGGCCTATAAAAGCCACATTTATTATCCGATTTTGCTGAAATTTGGGGTATTGGGACAGTGAGTTGTGTTAAACCCCTCGACATCCCTCGTTAATGTGGCCCAGATCGGTCCAGATTTGGATATAGCTGCCATATAGACCGATTTCCCGATTTAAGGTTTTGGGCCCATAAAAAGCGCATTTATTGTCCGATTTCGCCGAAATATGGGACAGTGAGTTGTGTTAAACCCCTCGACATCCCTCGTTAATGTGGCCCAGATCGGTCCAGTTTTGGATATAGCTGCCATATAGACCGATTTCTCGATTTAAGGTTTTTGGTCCCTAAAATGCGCATTTATTGCCCGATTTCGCCGAAATTTGGGACAGTGCGTTTTGTTAGGCTTTTCGACATTTTTCTCCAACTTGGCCCAAATCGGTCCAGATTTGGATATAGCTGCCATGTAGACCAATATCTCGATTTAAAGTCTTCTCCCCATAAAAGGCTCATTTTTAATCCGATGTCACTGAAATTTGACACAGTAACTTATGTTAGGCTTTTCGACATCCATGTTGTATGTTGTTAAGATAGGTTTATTTTTAGATATAGCTACTAAAAAGAGTAATGTTTTGTTATACACAATTGAACAATGACTTGTACTTATTAGTATTTGGAACATATTTCGTTTTAACTGCTATGGGACATAAGGTACGGCCCGGCCGAACTTAACGCCTTTTTACTTGTTTTTATAAATGTAGTGAAAACATTTCGTAAACAGTAGAATAGGGTTTCAAGAACATATTTAATATTATTATAAATTTCATGAAATTTGTTCCTAAGTGTTAAGAAAATGCTTTTCATAAAACTTATGAGAACTTTTATGACATGATTTTTATAAATGTTATGCTTTGCATAATGCATAAATGTTATGAAAAGTTTAATTGAGACGTAATTAAACAATTTGTTCATAAATGTTATGACAAAATCATTAATGTCATGAAAATTTTTCATTCTGTGTAGCTGACAGATGGAAAGTATGTCTCTGTACTAACACCGGATATATTCCATCAGGTCCGAGCGACTTAAATGGTTGAAAGAAGCCCAGAACTTCATTTGCCATAAAGTCTGTGTTCATATACGATCCAACCGAATACTCAAATGTCATGTCCAGAGGTCGTGTTGAAGCTCTGTTAACCAAATTATTTGTTTGATTCTAATAAGGTTGTGTTGGTTCTAATCCGTTTAACTTTCGAAAAAGACCATAGTATTAATTTGGTACGAAATAAATTTATTTAATAACACCTTTGAATTATTTTATATTTTAACGTACTTAATTCTAGTTCAACAACCCACAATTAATGAGATTATCATTTTAGTAGAGCGGGAAAACAACCAAAGAATCTCATTCCATCCAGTTACATACAGTCCACTAAAGCAATAGCAAAGTTAGTAGCCTGTTATGATAAGGGTTCGATCAATTTAATTATTTCTAAATCTGGTAGGTGAAGAGCACTTAGCTTTTTAATAATCAGACGAAGTACGGTGCGGATAGGTCTCCAATGAATTGACTTTATCAACCCATACACCTGGTATTTTTCATTTCCCAGGTTGTGTGTTTCAATGACGGCAATACTTCATACTTGAAAATAATCAAGTGCAGGAATAAAATATCAAAACTAATTAAGAGTAAAGATGCTTACACAAGTGAAAGGGTGTTAAGACCTTCTAGGGTCTTAAGAAGTCTTATGAAATGTGTTATATCTAGTAACACATATTGTACACAATCAGAAGCATAAACATCAAAATAGTTAAAGAGAAAATTCCACACAGCTACAGAAGTCTGATTAAAGAGAAAACAAGTAAAAACGAGCTACAATACATTCGGCCGGGCCGAATCTTACATACCCTCCATCATTAACGAAGCCAACACAGCATTATGGGGGTGGCAAAAGCCCTTTGAACAGCAACAAAATTAGCTAATGTTATCGAAAACAATGAAATTTCTGAAATTCTGGAAAGGCTAAAATTTTTTCGGGGGTGCTTCCGGGAAGTATTCGGCTAAATGATCTTAGAATGTCAAGACAATCAAGAATCTATATGCTTTGTTTGGTTTCAGATGAATATTTCGATGTGTTACAAACGGAATGATGAAATTAGTATACTACCCATCCTATGATAGAGTTAAAAAAATTGAACTATTTGCGGGCCAGTTCGTATATCGCCGAAAATATTGCTATATTTCCAAAATTGTCTTGAAGATTTTACTATCGGTTTCTTTTCTGGACGTTTCATGGCATATAAGATAAGATATGTATACAGGATTCGGCCCGGACAAACTTAGCACGTTTTTGCATTGATTGTGTGGAATGGGAGCGTAGTCTCTGGAGTAAGAATTGAAATCTCGATGAGCCAAAGTCAGAACAAAGACAAAATTATGGAGAATTTTGTCTGCCTTGTTCCTCCAGTTGGGTTTATGATTGCAAACCCCAGGTGAAATAGAAAAAGAAAACAAAACACCGAATTAGGATTGTTGGAACAAAAATGGATTTTTATTTTGGGTGCTGATAGACGATCTTACCAGTGCCAAGGTTGGATTTGAACAAGAAGGAGCTTAAGTCAAGTCTATCGGAAGTTGTATCTTCGACATGATTGGTAATTTCGTTAAATCGATATGCTATCTGCAATGATAGCATGAGTAGGGAAAGAAAGTAATTGGGGATTTCTTTAGAAAGTATAGGGATCGCGAATTGAGGTTGAGATCTGCGGGATTCTAGTTCGGCGTTAATAATTGTGTTTCAGCGTAAACATTGCCGCCCGCCTTGCAGTACGGCTGCAATAAATGCATTCCAATCATATCGACTATACAAGATCCAAATATAATTTAAATGTCTGAATGGTGTGTATGATTAGGATAAAGAAATGTAATTTAAATCAAGTTATTTCAAAATTTTAATACATATTATCAATTCATTCATATATTCCAATTATGTTTGAAATTAATTCAGCAGAAAATAAAAAATCAATTATGCCATTAAAAGGATAGACAAATTAGCTATACATATAAGTAAAAAATTCTTAAAATCGAATGAGGGTCTGTAGCTAGTTTACATATAATTCTTTGCAATTCAGTTGCTAGTGCGAAAATGGTTTCAATTATTTTGTTGGAAATCTGATTGCGCTCTAAATTATTGAGTTACTTCGAACAAAGCCCATAAAGGGACCACCCAAATATAGTGTTTTGAGCAGTGGGAAGCCCATATTTGTTCAGGATCCCTTCCCGGATTACCCGAGCGTAAATATCGATGCCCAGAATTATGTCAACGGAACGCGACTTAAAGAATTCTGTGTCCGCTAACAGGATGTTGCGAAAGTTTTTTCGGAAAGACGCTGGAATTGATTCGCTAGGAGTAAGCATGGATATGCGATTTTTTACTTTAAGGATTGTTTGTAATTGGACGTTGTGATCGTGGATAGAGATCATAGTAAGTGGACAAATGGTTTCGTCTTCTAGTGCCAAAGTGGCCAAATGTAATTTTTCCACAATGCGGGAGGTTATGCAACTTGAGCGAGAGCCGGAGTCAAGAAGGCACCTAACAACGTTATCTTCGGATTGGCAGCAAATCTTAACCAGGATTGTAGGCAGCAACGTTATAGCGTTTTGCTTTAGAAGAGCAGAGAGCGAAGTGTGATCTAAGTTGGAGTATGATCTCATCGGAGGTGTAGAAAGCTCTTCCTTCTTTGCGGTTTCAACTGTTTTAGAACGGTCCCCCGATTGCCTGGGAGGTGAGCTGCTAGTTTGACATCTGGGATGGGAATGAAGAAGGGTATGGTGTTTCTGGTGACATATTTTACATCCTGTTTTTGTGAAACATGAACCTTCGGAATGGTTGTGAGCTAAACAATTGACGCAGTATCCGTAGGTTTTCACAATACTTTCCCTTTGGGTTATGTTCATATCCAAAAAACGGCTGCATTTTCTTAGTGCATGTGGGTGTCGACATATTCTACAAACATAAGGCAAATCTCCCTTCGATTTCCTAGGATCGTTTTTGTTGTGGCGCATAGTTAACTAGTAAATACAAGAAACAGGACAATTTTTCAGATCTATGTACGAATTCCGGTTATATGTGGAGCAGAGTGGTTCATGCTGTTTCGTTTGGCAAAATTACTAATTTGGTTATTGGTCTAGTAATGGTTCCTTTGGCAGTCATAACGTCAGCGACTCGAATTCTGCCATCACTGCCTGAATACACCTTTGAAACACGGCCAAGTCGCCAGGAATTGGGTGGGAGATTTTCGTCTCGGATTACTACCAACATATCTTGTTTCAAGTTCTCCGTAGCTCGTTGCCACTTATGGCGTTTATGAAGTTCCTTGAGATACTCATCTTTCCAGCGAATACAGAAATGCTGATGGATTGCCTTGAGTCGTTGCCAACGATTAACAATGGATATGGGAGTCTCTCGAATGTCTGGATCGATGGGAGCTAGAATTGGCGAACCGATGAGAAAGTGCCCAGGAGTAAGGGCATCGAGGTCGGATGGATTTTGGGACATGGGAGAAATTGGACGGGAGTTCAAACAGGATTCGATTCTGGATAATAATGTTTGCAACTCTTCGAAAGTGTACTTGGAGTTACCTGCAACTTTGCGGAAGTGGAGCTTGAAACTCTTTACACCCGCTTCCCAGAGGCCTCCCATATGAGGTGCCCCAGGTGGGATGAAGTGCCAGGATATATTTTGGTGTGAATAATTGGAAAGGATCGCTTGGTGCGAAGTTTGAATAAAATCTTTGGCGAGGGTTCTGGAAGCGCCTACAAAAGTTGTCCCATTGTCCGAATGGATATGCAATGGGCAACCTCGGCGAGAAATGAATCTACTAAATGCCGCTAAAAAAGTGGAAGTGGAAAGATCGGATGTGGCTTCGAGGTGTATTGCCTTCGTAGAAAAGCACACGAATACACACACGTAGCCTTTCGTAATCAAACAAGCCCGTCCAGTGTAATTTTTTACATCAAATGGTCCCGCGAAGTCCAAACCAGTGTGGAAAAATGGGCGAGAAATCTCAACTCTCTCTGGGGGTAGTGCCGCCATTAGTTGGACCTGACATTTGTGCTTGTATAAAATACATGGCTTGCATTTGTTTATAGTGGCTTTTATTAGAGTTTTTACCTTCGGAATCCAGAATTTCATTCGAAGCAGCCTGAGAACTAATTGATTTCCTCCATGCAAGGATATTACGTGGATGAATCGAACCAATAACCGGGAAAGCGGACAATTATATGGCAATATAATGGGATGCTTCTCATTGTACGTCAACGTTGACGAAGATGCTAGCCTACCACAACTACGGATAATCCCATCTGAATCGCAGAATGGATTAAGACTTAATATTGTACTGGATTTTGATATTATCTTTTTAGAAGATAATGAAGAGTATTCGTTCGGATAATAAGCCTTTTGACACAACAATATTAACAGGTTCTCAGTTCGAACGAATTCCGAAGACGAAATAGTTCTAGAATATGTCTGACCATTTGACCGAAATTTAGAATGTGTCCTGAAGTAGAAGCGATAAACGTATGCCATGACACGAATGGCCCTCGGGAAGGATGAAAACCGATCAAGAACGTCCTCAAAGTTTTCGAAATAATTAAAATTGACTTTGATACTTTTCTGCTCTATTTCTACGATGTCAGTGGGAAGACGGTTCGGTCTAGGCCAGTCAACAGAATCATATTTTAACCAAGATGGTCCTCTCCACCATAGATCATTGTCAACAATCTCTTGTGGACATATTCCGCGGCTAGCCATGTCGGCAGGATTGGACTCTGATGGAACATGGGCCCATTTGGATGGATGAATAACTTCGCTAATCTTTGACACTCTATTTGCGACAAATGTGGTCCAATAGCATGGAGGTTTAGCTAACCAAGAAAGCACAATGGTGGAATCGGTCCAACAGTGCACAGTGTAGGCAGGCACATTCATCTGAGGAATAATGTTATCTATCATTTCGGCTAACAGAGCAGCGCCACATAATTCTAAACGTGGAATGGAGAGCGTTTTTATGGGCGCCACTCTGGTTTTGGATGATATAAGAGTTGTGAGAATGGAGTTGGATGCCTTCACACGAATATATAAGGCGGCCGCGTATGCCTTTTCGGACGCATCACAGAACCCATGGAACTGCACCTCACAATCCGGAGAATAGTGGATCCAACGAGGAATACTAACGGAATTTACAATTGGATAGTTCGTCTGAAAAGATCTCCATTGAGATAATGTCTGTGGAGAAATATCATCATCCCAATCCATTTTCTCCATCCAGATGCTTTGCATTATTATTTTTGCAACAACAATGCAAGGAGAAAGCCACCCGGCAGGATCAAATAGCTTTGAAATCTCGGAGAGCACCTTTCTTTTGGAAAAGGTCGTGGACTCAGAGAATGGTTGTATAGAGAAGAAAAAACAATCAGACATTGCATTCCAGCGAATGCCCAAAGCCTTTGCCGTACTGCTATCATCAAATTTAAGGAAGTCCTCACGAAGTAGATCTTCTTGGGGTATGTCGGACAGAATTTCCCTACAATTCGCGGTCCATTTTCTCATGGTAAATCCAGCAGATTTGAGAGCCTTAACTAGCTGACCCTTCGCCTCCTTGGCATCAGAAACTGTGTGGGCCCCCACCAATGCATCATCCACATACATATAATTACGCAGAATATCACTCGCCAAAGGATATTGCGTTCTTACATCTTCCGCTAATTGACAAAGTGTGCGAATAGCCAAATATGGCGCACAGTTCACCCCAAAAGTGACGGTCTTCAATTCATAATCTTGGATTGGACAATTAGGACTTCTCCGGAAAAGGATTCGTTGAAATGGAGTATGTTTCTCATCCACCAGAATTTGACGATACATTTTTGTTATATCGCCATTGAAAACGAATTGAAAAAACCTCCATTTCAAAATAAGGATCGTAAGATCATTTTGTAAGACCGGCCCGATGTGCAACACGTCGTTAAGACTGGTCCCATTGGACGTAGATGACGAAGCATTAAACACAACTCTGACTTTAGTAGTTGTGCTTTCGGGTTTTATAACTGCGTGGTGTGGCAGATAATAGCAATGGCTGAAATCTGTAGGATTAGAAGAAGAAACCACACGCATGTGCCCCAGACTGATATACTCCTCGAGGACATCATCATATTCTCGCTTAAAATCGGGGGTTCGTAAAAGTCGTGATTCATTTTTAAGAAATTGAGCCATTGAGCTTCTCCTAGACTCGCCCAAATTAATCTCCCCAGGAAATTCTCGCCGGAATGGAAGGGACACTATATATCTCCCAGTAGAATCTCGCGTGGTAGAGCGGGTAAATAAGTCCTCACACAATTGATCAGCAGGGGACATAAATCGTCTCCGTGGAGGCTCTTCCACCTCCCAGAAGCGTGAAATCTGTTTCTCTAATGAGATTTCACAAAAATTCGAAACAATTGTGGTAAATGAGCTAGTGGTTTGGATAGGTATGGGGCCCGTAAGGATCCAGCCAAATACTGTTTCCTGGGCTAGTAGCGATCCACAAATTGGATTTTGTATACCGGAAAGCATGACAAACGGAATTATGTCTGCGCCTATAAGCACATCTATTTGGGAGCTCTGAAAGAAGTTTGGATCGGCCAGAGGAATATTAGGAAGCTCTGAAAGAAGAGCAGGATCAATAGTCCTTGATGGAAGGCTGCCAGATAAATGAGGTACCACCAAGGCAGATGTTGAAATGTCTATGCTACTATCCGAGCAAGACCCCAGTGAAAAGGTGCATTCTTTCCGAACCGATGCAGAAACGGATTGGTTCAAGCCCGAAATCGTGGCTGAAGTCCGCTTAAATGGGAGTTTCATAACGTTAAACAGTCTCTCCGATATAAAGGTACCTTCGGACCCTGAATCCACCAAAGCCCTTGCTCTATAAGTCAGCCCATTGTGACTTACTTTTACAAGAGCTGTACCCAAAAGGACACCCTTTGAATTCGTTGCGAAATAAGTCTGAACTACACCATCCTGAGACGAACTAGTGGACTGTATAGGGTTAGCATGAAATGGTGCAGAGTTTGGATCGAGGCTAGAAGTAGAAGGTGATGGTGCCGATGGAGATGATGGACTGTTCGAATCGTCTTTATGGAGGAGGGTGTTGTGTTTTTTGTTACACTTATAGCAAGAAAACTTGCTAGAACAATTCTTGACAGTATGAACTTTCGAAAAGCAGTTAATACAAAGACTGTTTTTCTTGATCTCGGAGAATCTTTGTGCCTGCGTCATCTTCAGGAATTTCGGACATTTCCGGATTATATGGTTCTCCTTAGGACACAAGTGACAAACGGGTTCAGTCACTTTGTTTTGAAAGGCACGAATGTTGTTGGATGGGAATTTCGGATTGGACTTTTGACATGTCTTCGAACCCGGCTTGGAACTAGAGCTAGGAGTATCAACAGGTTTCCTAATCTCAGATACGGATTCCAGAGTCCTATGCCTGTTGGTCAGAAAGCTGTCCAACTTTGACCACTTAGGAATACATGATTTGTCAGACAATGTCTGTTCCCACAATGTCAGGGTCACATTTGGAAGGCAGTTGGAACAAACGAATACAAAGATGGGGTCCCAGCTATCCACATCAACCTCGTACAGTTTCAGCAAAGAGATACATGAGTTAATATCTCGTTGAAGAATCTTAATGTTCGAAGCAGATTCGTTGGTAATTGCGGAAAGTCCAAAAAGCTTCTTCAGCTGAATGTTAATGAGTACCCTTTTGTTCTCATATCTTGAACAAAGACTGGCCCAAGCTACCTGAAAATTTTCGCCAGTAAGGGGAAGTCTCCTGACAATATCGTTTGCCTCACCCTTGGTCTTCTGGTGCAGGTGGAAAAGCTTCTCCACTGAACTGAGTCTCGTATTTCGTATACAGACTGCCTCAAACATATCCCTAAATGTGGGCCAGGCTGAATAGTCGCCCTCAAAGAATGGAATCTCGCATGGCGGTAGCTTGAAACCAAAACTAGCTTGTCCGGACTTCGGAACAGTCGCGGAAGCAGAGAGCTCCTGGATAAGCTCGCGAATCCTAGTATTACATCGGCAATATGTAACATATGCACTCGAATATTTGTGCGTAACTGTGGTAATCTCCACCCGTTCTTCCGCTCCGTCATCTCCCGAGAGCTCACCCTCAATATCGGCCAGGCATCTCTCATATGACTCCTTTAACTTTCCCCAGATCGAGGCCAACTCCTCCTGGTGGACCTCAAGAGAGAAAACCGAGGACATAGGAAAATCCTTATCGTTCAAACTGGCCTCGAACACGACCAAATGATCGGATTGGCGGATGAACTTTTCTAGGGACATAGTGAGATCGTTCAGTCTCGAGAAAGAAACCAAAAGTGTAACGAGTGAAAGGACGGAAGGATCGAAAGAATGAAATCGGAATATTGTCACTGATAGCAAGTAATGGAGGATAATGTATATAATGGATAAGAAAATCAGAAAAAATCCAATTCAAATTCAGAAAATCGCAGTCAATGACTTCCTTTCTTTTCATCTGGTCATGAAATCCATAATGAGTTTACTAAAGGATAAGACTCTGAGAAAGTCGAAAAAAAACCCTGTCCTAACGACAAACAAACTAAAAAAAAATTGGATTTATTTCTATTGAAATGTACGACGTTGAACGAATATTTAATGTGGTAGATCTATATAAAAACGAAATTTGAATGAAACTTTTTTTTTTTCATGGGAATCCGATTTAACAAAACAAAATCAAGTCTCAAAGAAATTCTGTACCAATAATTTTCAAAATTAGTCACTACGGATATTGGCCTTGGATCCAAAATCTTACAAAACAAAGCGCAATTACTTTCTAAGGAGAACAAATTAGTCGACAATTTTTTTCCAAACCTTTAGCTAGTTTCTTTTCTTTTTTATTTTATTATTTTTTTTCCTAAATCGAATTTTGACACTATCTTAAGTATTTATTAAATATTTATCATGTAGGCTATATAAAAAAAAACATGAAAAAACCGACCTATTAAATGATCTCCTTGGTCCCAAAATAACCAAAGGGATACATCTCATATAAAATAGAGTAAAATAAAAAGATATTATATCTTTATCGCAGCCAAGACAGCGACAATAACTAGAAAACAACAGCTGTTCGAAAGTCAATGTCTTTCTTCCTCTCGCTTTGATACATGGATTAGAGGAACACATGGAACTACGGGCCAAATGACAAATGTGGAGTTCATTAACCTTTCCCTTTATTTCTTCACTAGAATCGTAAATAGAGGACGAATGGAATTGCGAAACAGAAAGAATGCAAATTACAGCAGCAACCAAACACCCACGAATCAACGTATCACAATGGACGTTTGTAACAAAGTGGGGGAGGTGTGAATTGCGGCTCACCAAAAGCAAGAGTAGGAATGATCAAAACAGAACCGTCTGTGTCGACTGCTCACTATTCTGCCAACGGCGCTTTGTCAGTGAGCACGAAAGAGGGTTTGTAAATGTCTCCACAAGAGAGTGGAGCGGTTCCAACCAGAGAGTGGAGTGGCTCCAGCCAAAGTGGGCTGATGTTAGAGAATGGATAAAACGTAAACACTCAGAATAAAATATAATAGAGAGGAGATCTCTGGATGATATTTGAGTGTGGCGGGAATTTAACTCCAATTACCAAACAATAAAGGCAAAATGTGGGAGGCAAGAACATGTAAATAAAAAACTATCGCATGCGATATATGGCATCCAAATATCATATGGAGCAAGATATAGCTGAAATAAATGTTGGCATTCATAAGCACATGGGTGCTTGCATTCAGAAATACATTGATGTTGATAACAGCGCTATAAATTCACAAATAGCGTGGCTTTGATAAAAAAAACAGCATACGTAACATGAGGTGGCCAATCTGTTATATATAAGAACCTGGATTCCACGTGTTTTCCGTCTACAATATTCTTATGAAAAACTCACCAGCGTATGTTTTTTTTCAGATTTCGTTCAATATATTCTCATATAGCTAAGATTCCTTACATATGTTCCATAATTTTTAATATCCTTTGCCTTTCTCGGTCTGTTCGGCTTTCAGGTAGTTTTTGCGGGAAATCTTCTATAATGGTTTTTCTTTTTCGGCTTTTAGGAACCCTTTCTTATTTCTTTTCAATTCCGTATAAAACAATTTTATTTCCTTTTAATTTTTGGCGATATTTTTCAAAATATTTTCCATGCGTTTAACCACATGACCACTCATTTTCGCACTATGATACAACTAACCAATTTACAAAGAAAAAAATGCAAACTAACCTGCTTCAGTGTTTGTCACAATGGAGAGACAAAGTCACAAGATGAACTCTCTCGAGTATTTCCCAATATAAGTCTCCAAATAAACGCAGCAATCCGGTTCGAAGGACCAAAATGATTGTGTGGAATGGGAGCGTAGTCTCTGGAGTAAGAATTGAAATCTCGATGAGCCAAAGTCAGAACAAAGACAAAATTATGGAGAATTTTGTCTGCCTTGTTCCTCCAGTTGGGTTTATGATTGCAAACCCCAGGTGAAATAGAAAAGGAAAACAAAACACCGAATTAGGATTGTTGGAACAAAAATGGATTTTTATTTTGGGTGCTGATAGACGATCTTACCAGTGCCAAGGTTGGATTTGAACAAGAAGGAGCTTAAGTCAAGTCTATCGGAAGTTGTATCTTCGACATGATTGGTAATTTCGTTAAATCGATATGCTATCTGCAATGATAGCATGAGTAGGGAAAGAAAGTAATTGGGGATTTCTTTAGAAAGTATAGGGATCGCGAATTGAGGTTGAGATCTGCGGGATTCTAGTTCGGCGTTAATAATTGTGTTTCAGCGTATTTTTGCATGTTGTATATATTATATATTGTAGCAAATTTTGTCACTTTAATAAGCCATTTAAAGTGTGTTACACGAATGCCATGCTCATTCCACAATATTTGTATAAAATATTTGTCGTTATAAGCCCCTTTAACTAAAGCCCAAATAAAAATGTGATAATGGGCAAATATTCGTTATTATATTGTAGCAGCAGACAATAGGCATCTACTCTTAATGGTTGTGAATGGTTTTGTGCAAATATTCACATTGTACTTTCTTTTCTTAAAAATAATTGTGTTCAGGCTAAAAAGAATTGCCTCATAAAAAATTCAACAAATGAAAGATTTTCTCTTCAGAGGAATTAGGTTTTTGGCATTGGCACAATAATTGTAGAAGCTTTTTATACCCTCCACCATAAGATAGGGGGGTATACTAATTTCGTCATTCTGTTTGTAACTACTCGAAATATTCGTCTGAGACCCCATAAAGTATATATATTCTTGATCGTCGCGACATTTTATGTCGATCTAGCCATGTCCGTCCGTCTGTCCGTCCGTCCGTCTGTCTGTCGAAAGCACGCTAACTTCCGAAGGAGTAAAGCTAGCCTCTTGAAATTTTGCACAAATACTTCTTATTAGTGTAGGTCGGTTGGTATTGTAAATGGGCCATATCGGTCCATGTTTTGATATAGCTGCCATATAAACCGATCTTGGGTCTTGGCTTCTTGAGCCTCTAGAGTGCGCAATTCTTATCCGATTGGAATGAAATATTTCACGACGTGTTTTGCTATGATATCCAACAACTGTGCCAAGTATAGTTCAAATCGGTTCATAACCTGATAAAGCTGCCTCATAAACCGATCTTGGGTCTTGACTTCTTGAGCCTCTAGCGTGCGCAATTCTTTTCCGATCAGAATGAAATTTTGCACGACGTGTTTTGTTATGATATCCAACAACTGTGCCAAGTATGGTTCAAATCGGTCCATAACCTGATATAGCTGCCATATAAACCGATCTTGGGTCTTGACTTCTTGAGCCTCTAGAGTGCGCAATTCTTATCCGATTGAAATGAAATTTTGCACGACGTGTTTTGTTGTTGTATCCAATAACTGTGCCAAGTATGGTTCAAATCGGTTCATAACCTGATATAGCTGCCATATAACCCGAACTTGGGTCTTGACTTCTTGAGCCTCTAGAGGGCACAATTTCTATCCGATTTGAATGAATTTTTGCACGAAGTATTTCGTTATGATATCCAACAACTGTGCGAAGTATGGTTCAAATCGGTCCATAACCTGATATAGCTGTCATATAAACAGATCTGGGGATTTGACTTCTTGAGCTTCTAGAGGGCGCAATTCCTATTCGATTTAGCTAAAATTTTGCATGACGTATTTTATTTTTACTTTCAACAACTGTGTCAAATAAGGTTCAAATCCGTTCATAACCTGATATAGCTGCCATATAAACCGATCTGGGAACTTGACTTCTTGACCCCCAGAGGTCGCAATTATTATCCGATATGCCTGAAATTTTGTATGACGGATCCTCTCATGACCATCAACAAATCGGTCTATAGCCCGATACAGATCCCATATAAATCGTTCTCTCTATTTTACTTCGTGAGCCCCAATGGGCGCAATTCTTATACGAATTGGCTGAAATTTTACACAGGTCTCCAACATATAATTTAATTGTGGTCCGAACCGGACCATACCTTGATATCGTTTTAATAGCAGAGAAGCTTTTTATACCCTCCACCATAAGATAGGGGGGTATACTAATTTCGTCATTCTGTTTGTAACTACTCGAAATATTCGTCTGAGACCCCATAAAGTATATATATTCTTGATCGTCGCGACATTTTATGTCGATCTAGCCATGTCCGTCCGTCTGTCCGTCCGTCCGTCTGTCTGTCGAAAGCACGCTAACTTCCGAAGGAGTAAAGCTAGCCTCTTGAAATTTTGCACAAATACTTCTTATTAGTGTAGGTCGGTTGGTATTGTAAATGGGCCATATCGGTCCATGTTTTGATATAGCTGCCCTATAAACCGATCTTGGGTCTTGGCTTCTTGAGCCTCTAGAGTGCGCAATTCTTATCCGATTGGAATGAAATATTTCACGACGTGTTTTGCTATGATATCCAACAACTGTGCCAAGTATAGTTCAAATCGGTTCATAACCTGATAAAGCTGCCTCATAAACCGATCTTGGGTCTTGACTTCTTGAGCCCCTAGCGTGCGCAATTCTTTTCCGATCAGAATGAAATTTTGCACGACGTGTTTTGTTATGATATCCAACAACTGTGCCAAGTATGGTTCAAATCGGTCCATAACCTGATATAGCTGCCATATAAACCGATCTTGGGTCTTGACTTCTTGAGCCTCTAGAGTGCGCAATTCTTATCCGATTGAAATGAAATTTTGCACGACGTGTTTTGTTGTTGTATCCAATAACTGTGCCAAGTATGGTTCAAATCGGTTCATAACCTGATATAGCTGCCATATAATCCGATCTTGGGTCTTGACTTCTTGAGCCTCTAGAGGGCACAATTTCTATCCGATTTGAATGAATTTTTGCACGAAGTATTTCGTTATGATATCCAACAACTGTGCGAAGTATGGTTCAAATCGGTCCATAACCTGATATAGCTGTCATATAAACAGATCTGGGGATTTGACTTCTTGAGCTTCTAGAGGGCGCAATTCCTATTCGATTTGGCTAAAATTTTGCATGACGTATTTTATTTCTACTTTCAACAACTGTGTCAAATAAGGTTCAAATCCGTTCATAACCTGATATAGCTGCCATATAAACCGATCTGGGAACTTGACTTCTTGACCCCCAGAGGTCGCAATTATTATCCGATATGCCTGAAATTTTGTATGACGGATCCTCTCATGACCATCAACAAATCGGTCTATAGCCCGATACAGATCCCATATAAATCGTTCTCTCTATTTTACTTCGTGAGCCCCAATGGGCGCAATTCTTATACGAATTGGCTGAAATTTTACACAGGTCTCCAACATATAATTTAATTGTGGTCCGAACCGGACCATACCTTGATATCGTTTTAATAGCAGAGCAACTCTGTTCTTATATCCTTTTTTGCTTAAGAAGAGATGCCGGGAAAAGAACTCGACAAATGCGATCCATGGTGGAGGGTATATAAAATTCGGCCCGGCCGAACTTAGTACGCTTTTACTTGTCAGTCTTTGCAATTCCACTAACATAAAAAAGGCATTATTGTCAAGAAATGGACATTCATACATAAGTCAAATTAAATGTTTTTGTAAAGCCTTTGGCCATGAAAGTAAATTAGCGTAGGAAAACCCTTAAAACTTGGATTTGAACGACGGTCTTCATTATGGTGTTTCAAAATATCTGCATGTACTCAGTGTTAATGTTTGGTGTTTGTTACATCCGAGGCCACCGTGGCGCAGAGGTTTGCATGTTTTTTATGACACCGAACGTCGGGGTTTAAATCCCGGTAGGAACATCAGAAAAAAATTGGCAGCGGTGGCTATTCCCTTACTAATGCTGGCTACATTTGTGAGGTATCCTGCTATGTTAAAACTTTTCTACCAAGTGATGTCGCTTAGCGTCACGCCGCCATGCCGTTCGGACGCGACATTAAAAAGGAGGCCCCTTATCACTGAGCTTAAACATTTATCCGACTGCACTAATTGATATGAGAATAGTATCTCCTGTTCCTTAATGGAATATTCATGGGGAATTTAGTAGTAGTTAGTTTGTCACATGCGAGGAAGATGATGAGACATAGGAGCATTTCCTTTGTCATTGCCCGGCTTTCGCGTCTAACAGATCCGGTATTTTGTGGGGACCTATACCAGATATGAACCAACTTAGGGGAGTGACATGGAAGACAATTAAAGATTTTGTAAGTATCACGGAATTCCTAAATTAGTTTTTATTTTTCGAGGTTACTGGCTTAGGTGTATGTCCATAGTGGCATGGGGCGGATTAATATCTGCAACCTCTTTTCAACCTAACCTAACCTAGTTTGTTATATTGTCATTTATTATATGTTGCCACTTATTATATGTTGTTATAGGACTGCATAACTCCACGGATTCGAATCCCTGGAAGCAATGCAAATTTCGTCACTAAAGTCCTATTAGAGACTATGGGAGGCTTTTCCTCTTTAAGTAAATGCAGTCCGATTTTAATTTTGTCCATATAAGAAGAAGACTTCTGTTTATAGTCAACAACAACCGAACAAATTCACTTCTCTTTGTAAAGATAATTTACAAGGCTGATACCAGCATTTGTGAGTAGATGACAACAGCTTCAAAATGTATATTTTTGATGATCTCGCCAGGATCGCATTCACACTCAAAAAAACATTTGCGTTTTATTTAAAGCATAACGGATACAGCATATCATAGTACAAAACCTAAATGGTGTTGTGCGAAAATGGAAGGTAATTGTCTATCATAACATAGAAATAAATTCAAATAAATTTTGAAAGAGTTTGAATTACTCCAACTGAGAGCTGCTTATAATTGGTAGAAATTTTAGTTTGAATTATGTGGCAATATCAAATTAAATTTGGCATTCTTTTCAATATGCACAATCTATCAAAATCGGCTGAACCAATTTCTTTGAAATTTTCTACAGATCGTGGGCAGTGGTCCAGAAGGAGCAATAGGCCATATAATCCTCGAAAATAAGATTTTTGGACGATAATGGCAATATGAGGCTCGAATGAAAGGTATTCGGGAATAGATTACGAATATAGTCAAGAAAGAGGTATAGGCTATATAAACCTCCTAAAAAACACCACCCAAAATCAAAAGTGGACCGATTGGGACAACATGGGTATCGAATGAAAGATATTTCAGCGTAGAATACGAATATGGTATAAAAACTTTGGTCCATGTATCCAAGGGGTCGCCCAACCCCAATAACTCCCCTAGACAAACATATTGGACGTACATATCAATATAGGACCCAAATGAAAGGTATTCAGGAGTATACTACGAATATGACATCCAAATGAGGTCCAAGTAATTGATAGTCGCCCCTTCCCCGATAAGCCCGCCAAATGGGAATATTACTTGATCATAGCTTGATGAAACTCAAAGGAAAGGCATTTGAGAGCAGATTACGAAAACCTTTGAATCCAAGAATCTTGGTGGTGCTTTAAGTCCAATAAGTTGTTTGACCCATTAAAAAAATGGGAAATCGAGTGATATATTTTATTGAGAAGAGTACGTCATTAAAATTTTCTGTTCAAGTGTCAGATGTGGCACACAACCCTCATATAGACGCCCTCCACCAAACGGCTGTATACACCAATCATGGCAATATGGGGTTAAATTAAAGGTAAAAGGTTGTGGACTATGCATACCCCCAAAAATTATTATATTCAGCGTGATAACAGGAGTTGCAAATATTAACGTTAAGGTTGCGATCATTTTTAGCTCATCGATAGACAAGACCAATCGACGTGCTGCTGGGCAAAACTTTTTTGTTCAAATGTTTTACATGGTTTAGTAGTAAGAACCACCGCATCAAATATATAGACTGGCAAATTAGTTCTTTACCACAGAAAATCGTTTAATATGGCAATATGATTTAACTAAAAACAAGTAAGAGCGTGCTAAGTTCGGCCTGGCCGAATCTTATTTACCCTCCAACATGGATCGCATTTGTCGAGTTCTATGCGCGGTATATCTTTTTAGGCAAATAAAGAATATTGAATAAGAATTGCGCCTTGTTGGGGCTCAGAAAGCAAAATCGGGAGATCGCTTTATATGGGAGCTGTATCAAGCTATTGATCAATTAAGACCATATTAGACACGTGTGTTGAAGGTCATGAGAGCAGCCGCTGTACAAAATTTCTTCCAAATCAGATGAGAATTGCTCTCTCTAAGACTCAAGAAGTCAAGACCCAAGATCGGTTTATATGGCAGCTACATAAAATCATACACCGATTTGAACAATAATAAGCACAGTTGTTGGAAGTGATACGAAAACACTACGCGCAAAATTTCAGTCAAATCGGACGAGAATAGCGCCCTCTAGAGGCTCAAGAAGTCATGACCCAAGATCGGTTTATATGGCAGCTATATCAGGTTATGAACCGATAGAAACCATACTTGGCAAAGTTGTTGGATATCGTAACAGAACACGTTGCAAAATTTCATTCCAATCGGATAAGAATTGCGCCCTCAAGAGGCTCAAGAAGTCAAGACCCAAGATCAGTTTATATGGCAGCTATATCAGGTTATGGACCGATTTAAATCATGCTTGGCATGATCGGATAATAAATGTGGCTTTTATGGGCCTAAGAACCTTAATAGGCGGATCGGTCTATATGGCAGCTTTATCCAAATCTGGACCGATCAGAGCCAAATTGGGGAAGAATGTCGAAGGGCCTTACGAAACTCACCGTCCCAAATTTCAGCAAAAAAAACCTAAAACCCTTAATCGGGGTATCGGTCTGTATGGGTGCTATATCAAGATATAGTCCGATAGAGCCCATCTTCGAACTGAACTTGCTTATGGACAAAAAAAGAATCTGTGCAAAATGTGCGTGATTTCAACAGACAGACAGACGGACATGGCTAGATCGTCTTAAATTTTTCGCTGATCAAGAGTATATATACTTTATAGGGTCGGAAATGAATATTTCGTTGTGTTGCAAACGGAATGACAAAATGTATATATCCCCATCTTCCGGTAGTGGGTAAAACAATGTATATAGAGATAGCTGCGCCCGGCCCTCAAAACCTCAGATCACGGAGATGGTTAGGGCGATTTAAGCGAAATTTGTATCAAAATCTTGGATGGGGTGCCTAGGATAGGTGCCTAGGTGCCCACACCCAAAGTCCGCCATACGGATTTATAGACCAATCACTACAATATATGAATCAAATTAAATGTATTTGAGAGTAGAAAATTACTCAGATATCTAATTGTGGGACTTAGTGCTACGTGGGTCACCCCACCCCCAAAAACCCCTCAAGTCGGACATATTTACCGACCATTGCAATATGGATCCTATATGAAAGGTCTTTGAGAGTAGAGCACGAAATTGACTTTCACATTTGGGATCAAGTGCCTGGGGTTTAAATTGGAGGTGTTGGAATGTAGAAGAATCAAGGCAGAAATTTTAGCTAGTATATATATATATATATATATATATATATATATATATATATGCATATTCGACTCAACTGAAAGGTATGCGGGAGTAGATTACGAATATGGTCTAGAAGGAACAATAGGCTATATAATTTGTTGATATCGGAAGGGGGCAGACCCTCCCCCGTTACGACGAAAACACCACCCAAATCCAAAAGTTGGCCGATCGGGACTACATGGGAATAAAATAGGAGATATTGGAGAGTAGAATACGGGTTCAAATAACCAGGGGGCCACCCTATTCCCAAAGTTCCCCAAAACAGACATATTAGACGTACATATCAATATGGGACTCAAATGAAAAGTATTTGGGAGTAAAATACGAATATGACATAAAAAATTAGGTCCAAGTATTTTGGGCTTTGTCCCACCCCCCAAATGGGCATATTTAGCTTATCATGGCTATGTGGGATTCAAATGAATGGTTTTTGGGAGTAGATTACGAGTATGACATTAAAATTTGTGTCCAAGTATCAATGTAGCGCTTTACTTTTTAAAAGCGCTTTAAATAGGTTAATTGACCCATTAAGACAATGGAGCACCAGGCAATAGATATTTTTGGGTGGAGTGCGATATTCTAAATGGCCACAAGAGGTGTGGCGCACAACCTTCCTATAGACGCTCCCACCAAATGCCTGTATAGACCTATCACGACAATATGGGATTAAAAGTTTTATATGAGGTTGTGGCTATGGACCCTCTCCTTACCCTCTCGGTGCTCCCATCTCAGAAATGGCAGCACCGATTTAAGCGAAATTGTATGTTACCTTATGGTACCTCGAAAACACGAAATTGTTATAACATTTTGGGGCAAATAACCTGGGGGTACGCCAATCTCAAAACGCACCCGACCGGACATTTTACCGATTGGGACAATATGGGTATCAAATGAAAGGTATTCAAGAGTAGAGTATGAATTTGGTATACAAATTTCACCCAAGTGTTCGGGAGGGTCAACCACCCCCTACAGGGCACTTTAACCGCTGTGGGCAATATTGGTATCAAATGAAAGGTATTTAAAAGTAGAGTAAGAATCTGACATAAAAACTTTTTTTTTGGTGTATGAGGTGCCTTCCCATCACCCAAAATCCCCCAGTAGGACATATTTACCAATTGGGACAATATGGATATCAAACGAGAGCTATTTAACATATTAAATGTCAAGCGGTTTTGAAAAAAACCTTCCCAGCAGGCAATTTTTCACGTAATAAAACCTAAAAAATCATCCTAGATCCATGCATGCTTTTGCAAAAATATTCAGTAGAGGATTTTTTATTTAAAAATCCCAATATGGGTTTCAAATGAAAGATATTTAAGAGTAAAGTTCGAATTTGATATAATAATTCGACCTCATGTGTGTAGCGAAGCGAAGGTCATCTCTCGACAGACGAAGATTACACAAGATTACAAGACACTGATACTACCCGTGTTGTTATATGGTTCTGAGGCATGGGTACTTGTGAAAGCAGATGAGGCAGTGCTTGGAGTATTTTAGAGAAAGATTCTTCGTAAAATATATGGAACAGTTTGCGTTAATGAAGAATATAGGCGACGTATGAACCACGAGTATGAGCTGCACAACGGCTGCGTTGGCTAGGTAATGTTGTCAGAATGGATGAAGAAGCTCTAGCGAAGAAGTCTTTAGAAGGCAAACACGGTGGTACACGCAAACCGGGGAGACTAAAAGTCCGATGGAAAGATCAAGTGATGGTGTTAGATATTTTGAAAATTGGTGTTAGATATTTTGAAAATTGGTGTTAGATATTTTAGAATGAGCGCAGAAGATCGAGGAGCTTGGAACGCTATTCAATCGGCTAGTGATACAAATGTTCTGTCATAGCCAAGTAAAGTAAAGTAAGTGTCTAGCGAAGCACATCGGGCCAGCAAATCTATTTTTAAAATAATAACAAGTTTAAGCCGGGCCGAATCTTGGGAACCCTCCATTGTGGTGGTGCTAAAAATATATATAAAATAAATTTAGTTGAAGGCCATAATTTTAATCTACATTCTATGGGAGCTATCAGGTTATAGTCTGATATGGACCGTACTTTGCACAGTTGTTGAAAGTCACACTGGACCACTACATGCAAAATTTCAGCCAAATCGGACAAAAAGTGCGGCTTGTAAGGGCTCAAGAAGTCAAATCGGGAGATCGGTTTATATCGGAGCCATTGCAGGCTCTGGACCGATTTGGACTAAAATCAGTACAGTTATTGAATTTCACCCAAATAGGACAAGAATTGCGGCTTCCAGGAGCTAAAGATGTCAACTCGAGAGATGGGTTTATGTAGGAGCTATATCAGGTATATATATATCAATTATTTAAAGTCATAACAGAACACTCCATGCAAAATTTCAGCCCAATCGGATTAGTTCCCGTGCACAATTTTATAAGCTAGCTTTACGCTTTCGAACGCTATAGGGATTTCGACAGATGAGCGGACAGTCATGGCTAGATCGACGTAGAATGTTGAGACGATCAGAAATTTATTTACTTTATGGCGTCTTAGATCAATATTTCAAGGTGTTACAAACGGAATGGCTAGAATAGTATACCCATATCCTATGGTGGTGGGTATAAAAAGAATATCGGATCATATTTCGATATAACTGCTATGGAACATAAGGTATGCAATTTTCACCGGATTTTGATGAAAGGTGGTTTACATATATACCTGAGGTGGTGGGTATCCAAAGTTCGGCCCGGTCGTAGTTAACGCCTTTTTACTTGTTTGATATCTGAAGGGGGGGCACACCCACCTCCTCATGCCAATATGGGACTCAAGTGAAAGGTATTTAAGATTAGAAAACGTATTTGATAGCCAATTGTCGGACCAAGTGTTTGGGGGATCACCCCAACCCCCAAAACACCCCTAAATCGGACTTATCTACCATGGCAATATGGGACACAAATGAAAGGTATTTGCGAATAAAATACGAATCTGATATCCAAATTAGGGACAACGTTTCTGGGGGTCCACCCTTCCCCAAACTGGACTTATTTACTGACCATGGCAATATGGGGCTTAAATGAAAGGTATTTGAGTGTAGAACACGAATCTGATATACAGATGTGGGATCGAGTGTTTGACGGGTCGCCTATCCCCGCGAACATCCACCAAAGAAAGCAAATTACCGACCAAAGCAATATGGGGCTCCAATGAAAGGTCTTTGGAAGTAAAGCACGAATCTGATATCCATGTTCGGGAAAAGTGTCTATAACACCACCCAAATGGGAAGTATTTGCTGACCATTGCAATATGAGACTCAAATAAGAGGTATTTTAGAGTAGAACACGAATCTGTTATATCTTTTCAAGGCCAAGTCACTGAACGGCCTCCCCATCCCCCGAAACACCGCCCCAAACCGGTCATGTTTGCCGACTATGGGAAAATGGAGCTTAAATGAAGTGTATTTGGGAGTAGACCATGAATCTGACATCAACATTCGGGACCAAGGGGACGTCCCACCACTATAACACCCCAAATAGGACGTATTTGCTCACCAAAACAATTTGGGTCTTCAAGACTGTGGAGCTCGATATTTAGGTGAATGGTATTAGAAAACGAATTTGATATCCAATTTTGAGGCCCATGGCAATATGGGATTCAAATATAGGAGAATAGAGCACGTTGCTGATTTCAGAGTTTAGTGATTGGGGGACCACCCCACCCTCCAAAACACACCTAAATCGGGCATATTTACTGACCTTGTCAATGTGGGGCTTAAATGAAAGGTATTGGGGGCGGAGCAGGAATTGATACCCACTTTCGGGACCAATTTTTGTGGGTCTACCCCTTTCCCAAAATACCCCACAAACAGCTAGTTTTTACTGACCATCGCAATATGCGGCTCAAAAAAGGTATTTCGGAGTAGAATACAAATTTGATATTCAAATGTAGGACCATGTACTTAGGGCATCACCCCTTCGCCAAAACACCCCCCAAAAGGTAAACATTTTTCAAGCATGCCAATATGTGGCTCACATGAAAGGTATTTGAGTTTAGAAAACCAATTTAATAACCAATTTTGGGACCAAGTGTTTGGGCGACGCCTCATCCTGTAAACTCTCCCTCAAAACCAATGACAATATGGGGTTTATGAGAGGGCCATTATGGGGTATTTAAGAGAAGAGCACGATGCTGATATTTTTTCAGGGTCAAGTGTCTGGTCCGCAGAACCAATCCCTTATGATGATATAGAATGTTTACCTCCTAGTCAGAATGAGGTCCAAGTAGCAGTGACCCGACTAAAAAACAACAAGGCAGCAGGAGCTGACGGGTTACCCGCTGAACTATTTAAGACCGGAGCCGACACGCTGATAAGGCGTATGCATCAGCTTATCTGCGCAATCTGGCTAGAAGAACGCATACCGGAACCTCAGCTTACTATTTTGTATTTGTATTTTATTATGATAAAACCCATACAAAAGACAGTGTCTTATATAAAGCATGGGTTGGTAAATTGATAAATACAATGAGTTCAACAAGTTTTCATTTTAATAGAACAATAATTGGAACAAAATATTTAACAATTTAAGCAAAGTTACTGATACAATATTCAAGTTAAAAAAAGATTTAAACAAAATAAAAAAAGAAGAAAAAGAAACTTAAAAGAAAATTTAACAATTTAATCAAAGTTACTAATAAAATAAATTAAAAAATAGTTATAAAAAAAACAAAACAAATAATTAATTAAAATGATTATAAATCAAAGATTTGAACTGTCGTTCATTACTTATAATTTGAATACTATTGGGAAGATTATTCCAGAGACGTATAGCATTAACAAAGAACTGTTGTTCAGATACACGATATTGATGACGTATTTGTATTACTTGTTTACCTTTTGTAGAGTTGGCAAAACGCAATACAGAAGCCAGATATGACGGTTCATTGGTATAAATTATCATTGCAAATGATCCACAAGATAAGGAACGAGTTAAAAGAGACACCATATACTTGTCTGGCAAAGTCAGATACCCGGTCTCTTCTACGCAAACCAATAATGTATCTAACGACATCGTTAAAGGCCACGTGCAGTTTATTCCTATGAGTTACACCACAACCGTAAAAAACCTCGCAAGAGTATAATAGTTTCGGCATAATAAATGTCCTAGCCAAAAGCATTCTTATTGACAAAGGGGTATACTGTCGACTCATATATAAGTTTCGTAAAACGCCGTAGGTCCTGCCCAATGTCATACTGACATGATTCTTCCATGAAAGTCTATCATCAAACTCCAAACCAAGGTTTCTTGCAGATGAAACAATCTCAATTGGGGCTTCAGCAATTGCCACATCAAGATTGGGCGGCATTGTCAAATATTCTGTCATAGCCAATTAAAGATGAAAGAAGTGTCTGGGGGACCACCTAACCCCCGAAGCACCCTTAAATCAGACATCATGAGAATATCGGGCTGAAATAAAGTATTTTAAGAATGGAGTACATCCTAAATGCAAACTTAAATTCGTAGACCAATAAAGCTCATATGGGATTCAGAAGAGGCACTTATATTGTTAACCTGTTAGTCAAGCGATATCCTTTTTTCGTAGCATGGTATTTCACTAAAAGCTCTGTAATTGTCGAAATAAATATTCAAAGGTTAATTTTGCTCCAAATAAAGTTAATGAAGGCGCAGCGATGCGGGCCGGGTTCAAATAGTAATGCAATAAAATTGTCATTTGTTAGCCGATTCTCTCGAAATTTGACAGAGAGGATTTTCTTTTGACTTTCGACATTATTGGTGAATGTCATAGAAAATGTTTAAGATTTAGATATAGCTCACATATATATATCCCCTGAATATCACTCCTAGAGCCTCTACAAGCGCATTTATTGACCAATGTTCCCAAAACTTTGTACAACGCTTTCCTCAACGACTTTCACAATATCTGTTAAATTTGCTCGAAATCGGTTCAGATTTTGATATATATATATATATATATATATATATATATATATATATATATATATATATATATATATATATATATATATATATATATATTGTACCTTCCATTATGGATCGTATTTTTCAAGTTCTTTCAATGGTTTTTTCTCTTCTACAAACAGGTGATGCACCAATTTCGACAACCCTCGCAATCTTGCAGGTAATACGAAAACACTTTCTTATCTAAAAATTTCAGCCAAATCAGATAGGAAATGCATATTTCATGGATTCAAGAAATCAGATCCGAAGATCGGGTTATGTGGGATTTAGACCATACTTCCCATGGAAGCTGAGAGTTATAGAAATTTACCAGGAACTCAAGAAGGGAGATTAATCAATATAGACCAATTCGAACCATACTTTATACTTGTCATGGTTGTTGGAAGCCAAGTCAAATAATCCCCAAAGATTCACTTTGTCAAACCGGGAGAGCGGGAGATATGGAAGCTTTATTAAATATACCCTACATCATGGATCGCATTTGTCAAGTTCTTTGAATAATTTTTTCAAATTGATAACCACCAGTCATAGAAAAACTCCACCTCCAAAATTTCATGCAAATCGAGTAATAATTGCGAACTTCGGAGCCTCAAATAGTCGAACTGAGATATCGGCTATATCAGGTTATATACCGATATTGACCATACATAGAACAGTTGTTGGAAGTCATACCAAATCGACATATGTAAAATTTCAACCATATTGGATAAGAATTGCGCCCTCCAAAAGCCCAATAAGTCTGATCGGTGGATCGGTTTATATGCCGGCTATACCAGGATATATATAAAATTCGGCCAAATCGGATAAGAATTGCGCCCTCTAGAAGCTCAAGAAATCAAGACCCAAGATCGGTTATATGGCAGCTATATCAAAAGATTTGCCGATTTAAAGATGGACTAACCATTTACAATCCCAACCGACCTACACTTATGTGTGCAAAACTTCATGCGACTAGCTTTACTCCTTCCAAAGTTAACGTCTTAAAATGTCATGACGATCAAGAATATATTTACTTTATGGGGTCTTAAACGCAAATTTCGAGGTGTTGCAAACGAAATGAAATTTTTTTTGTCCCTCATCCTATGGTGGAGGGTATATTAAAAGTAGAAAGCGTTGCAAGCTAGCAACATGTCAGATCCACTCATCATGCTGTATATACATGTATAGATCTCAAGATTATAGGTCTTGATGCCACAGAGAACGAATTAATTCTCTTCTACAATTGGTCAAGATATAAAAATATGTTATCTACAGGTCCTTGTGTTGTTATAGCTACCGCTCCTTGTGGGCAGCGGAGAAACAGCTTCAGCCCGATTTCGTTTATATACAGGGTGGCTGATGAAAGCCGCTACCAAAAAAAAATGTAATAACTTTTTTTCTATTTAATAATAATAATTTAATAATTAATTTAATTAATTAATTAATTAATTTAATTAATAATAATTTAATAATTAATTTAATAATTTAATTTAACATGAATAAAAGAAAAATGTATTCCATACACCGAAAAAAAAATGTAGCAATATTCATCATTGTAGCAATATTCATCAGCCACCCTGTATATATTAATAATCAAGTTATATTCGCACCTTATAAACCAAACAAAATACATTGAACTTAGAACTGTGTTCAGAAAGCGACTCTATATAAATTTGCAATATCCAAAATTAAAATGTGATTGCATGTGTGAGATACGATTTTAATACCCACCACCCAAGGATGGGGGTATATTCATTTTGTCATTCTGTTTGCAACACATCGAAATATTCATTTAGTATATATATTCATTTCACATTTTTATACCCTCCACCATAAGATGGGGGGTATACTAATTTCGTCATTCTGTTTGTAACTACTCGAAATATTCGTCTGAGACCCCATAAAGTATATATATTATTGATCGTCGCGCCATTTTATGTCGATCTAGCCATGTCCGTCCGTCTGTCCGTCCGTCCGTCCGCCCGTCTGTCGAAAGCACGCTAACTTCCGAAGGAGTAAAGCTGGCAGCTTGAAATTTTGCACAAATACTTCTTATTAGTGTAGGTCGGTTGGTATTGTAAATGGCCCATATCGGTCCATGTTTTGATATAGCTGCCATATAAACCGATCTTGGGTCTTGACTTCTTGAGCCTCTAGAGTGCGCAATTCTTATCCGATTGGAATGAAATTTTGCACGACGTGTTTTGCTATGATATCCAACAACTGTGCCAAGTATAGTTCAAATCGGTTCATAACCTGATATAGCTGCCATATAAACCGATCTTGGGTCTTGACTTCTTGAGCCTCTAGCGTGCGCAATTCTTATCCGATCAGAATGAAATTTTGCACGACGTGTTTTGTTATGATATAGCTGCCATATAAACCGATCTTGGGTCTTGACTTCTTGAGCCTCTAGAGGGCACAATTCTTATCCGATTTGAATGAATTTTTGCACGATATCCAACAACTGTGCCAAGTATGGTTGAAATCGGCCCATAACCTAATATAGCTGTCATATAAACAGATCTGGGGATTTGACTTCTTGAGCTTCTAGAGGGCGCAATTCCTATCCGATTTGGCTAAAATTTTGCATGACGTATTTTGTTTTTACTTTCAACAACTTTGTCAAATGAGGTTCAAATCGGTTCATAACCTGATATAGCTGCCATATAAACCGATCTGGGATCTTGACTTCTTGACCCCTAGAGGTCGCAATTATTATCCGATATGCGTGAAATTTTGTACGATGGATCCTCTCATGACCATCAACAAACGTGTTTATAATGGTCTGAATCGGTCTATAGCTCGATACAGATCCCATATAAATCGTTCTCTCTATTTTACTTTGTGAGCCCCAATGGGCGCAATTCTTATACGAATTGGCTGAAATTTTACACAGGTCTCCAACATAAAATTTAATTGTGGTCCGAACCGGACCATATCTTGATATCGTTTTAATAGCAGAGCAAATCTTTTTTTATATCCTTTTTTGCCTAAGAAGAGATGCCGGGAAAAGAACTCGACAAATGCGATCCATGGTAGAGGGTATATAAGATTTGGCCCGGCCGAACTTAGCACGCTTTTACTTGTTTATTATTCATAGTATATATATTTTTGACCAGCGTAAAAATCTAAGACGATCTAGTCAGTTGAAATCACGCTACAGTGTTTAAAAATAGAGATATTGAGCTGAAATTTTGCACAGATTCTTTTTTTTGTCCATAAGCAGGTAAAGTTCGAAGATGGGCTATTTCGGACTATATCTTAGCCCCCATAAAGACCGATCCGCCGATTTAGGGTCTTAGGTCCATAAAAGCCACATTTATTATCCGATTTTTCTGAAATTTGCGACAGTGAGATAAAATTGTTGATTTTGTTGAAATTTGAGACAGTGAGTTATATTAGGCCCTTCGACATCCTTCTTCAATTTGGCCCAGATCGGTCTATTAGGTTGCCCAAATTGCGGATTTTTCATATAGTCGGCGTTGACAAATTTTTTCACAGCTTGTGACTCTGTAATTGCATTCTTTCTTCTGTCAGTAATCAGCTGTTACTTTTAGCTTGCTTTAGAAAAAAAGTGTAAAAAAGTATATTTGATTAAAGTTCATTCTAAGTTTTATTAAAAATGCATTTACTTTCTTTTAAAAAATCCGCAATTACTTTTTGGGTAACCCAATAGTTTTGGATATAGCTGCCTTATAGACCGATCCGCCGATTTAGGGTCTTAGGCCCATTAAAGCCACATTTATTATCCAATTTTGCTAAAATTTGGGACACTGAGTTGTGTTAGGCCCTTCGACATTCTTCTTTAATTTCGCCCAGGCCGGTCTATGTATGGACATAGCTGCCATATAAACCGATCCGCTGATTTAGGGTCATAGGCCCATAAAATTGTCGGATGTCGCCGAAATTCGGGAGACTGAGCTAAGTTAAGCCCCTCAAGGTACTTTTGCAATATGGCACATATCAGTCCAGATTTCGATATATGTAGCTGTCATATAGACCAATATCTCTATTTAAAGTCTTGGCCTTATAAAAGACGCATGTATAATCCGATTCCACTGAAATTTGACATTAGTGTCGTATATGGTTCAGGTCGGTTTATTTTTAGATATAGCTACTAAAACGACCAATATTTTGTTATACACGATTGAACAATGACTTGAACTTATTAGTATTTGGTCCAAATCGGAACATATTTGTATATAGCTGCTATGGGGCATAAAGTATGCAATTTTCAGCGGATTTTGATGAAAGGTGGTTTACATATATATCTCAGGTAGTGGGTATCAAAAGTTCGGCCCGGCCGAACTTGAAGTCGTTTTACTTGCTTTAATTTGCTAATTCTTTCAATATGTAAAATTAAATTTTTTTGAAAGGAGCGGTTGATGTTTTGCAATAGTAAACATTATGATTGGAAAATCCCCAAACCCGGAAAATATATCAGCAACGTGCTCTATTCTCATATATCTATATATCATTTATTTGAACCCCATATTGCCATGGCCTCAAAATTGGATATCAAATTCGTATTCTAATCTCATTTAAACTCCTTATTGCAAAAGTCAGCAAATATGTCCGGTTTGGGGTATTGACCCTAAAAACTATAAATAATTAGTTCCACTCTCTTTAGGACCCAAATTGTCTTGGTGAGCAAATACGACCTATTTGGAGGTTGTTATGGTGGTAGGACGTCCCCTAGACAGTTGGTCTACTTCCAAATACCTTTAAATTGAGCCCCATATTTCCATAGTCGGCAAACAAGACCGCCTTGGGGGGTGTTTTGGGGGATGAGCGGCCACTCAGTGAGTTGGCCTCGAAAATACATATCGGATTCGAGTTCTACTCTAAAAACGCTTTTATTTGAGCCTTATATTGAAATAGTCAGCAATTACTTTCTATTTGGGCGATGTTGTAGGGGTGGAGTGGCCCCATAGACACTTCTTCCGAATATTGATATCAGATTCGTGCTTTACTCCCAAAAACTTTCATTTGAGCCCCATATTGCTATGGTCGTAAATTTGTTCCCTTTGGGGGATGTTTTTGGTCCCATATTTAGATATCAGATTCGAATTCCACACTCAAATACCTTTTATTCAAGCCCCATATTCCCATGGTCAGTAAATAAGTCCTGTCTGGGGGGTATCTTGGGGAAGGGGTGGACCCACAAAAACGTGGTCCCACATTTGGATATTAGATTCGTGTTCTACTCTCAAATACCTTTCATTTGAGTACCATATTGCCATGGTCGGTAAATCAGGGGTGTTTTCGTTGGTGTTGGGCGGTCCTCCTAGCACTTGGTCCGACAATTGGATATCAGATAAGTTTTCTTATCCTAAATACCTTTCATTTAAGTCCCATATTGTTGTGATTGGTCTAAATATATGTTTGGTAGGTTTTAGGATGGGGCGGCCCCCCTAAGTACCCCATCGGAAATTTGGATGAAAATTAGGGTAAGGGGGGGGGTCCGCCCGCCAGATATCAAAAAATGTAGTAACCTATTTTCACCACGGGATCATTTTGCACCATCTGTGAAAATTTAAAGAAAATCCGTTTAGCCGTTTCTGAGTTTAAAAGGAACACACAAACAAACAAACTGACCAGCACACACAAATTGATTTTTATACCCTCCACCATACGATGAGGGGTATACTAAGTTCGTCATTCTGTTTGTAACTACTCGAAATATTCGTATGAGACCCCATAGAGTATACATATTCTTGATCGTCGCGACATTTTATATCGATCTAGCCATGTCCGTCCGTCTGTCTGTCGAAAGCACGCTAACTTCCGAAGGAGTAAAGCTAGCCCCTTGAAATTTTGCACAAATACGTCCTATTAGTGTAGGTCGGTTGGTATTGTAAATGGGCCATATCGGTCCACGTTTTGATATAGCTGCCATATAAGCCGATCTTGGGTCTTGATTTCTTAAGCCTCTATAGTGCTCAATTTTTATCCGATTGGAATGAAATTTTGCACGACGTGTTTTGTTATGATCTCCAACAACTGTGCAACGTATGGTCCAAATCGGTTCATAACCTGATATAGGTGTCATATAAACCGATCTTGGGTCTTGATTTCTTGAGCCTCTAGAGGTCGCAACTATTATCAGATTTGCCTGAAATTTTTGCACGACGGATCCTCTCATGACCATCAACATAAGTGTTTAATATGGTCTGAATCGGTCTATAGCCCGATACAGCTCCCATATAAATCGATCTCTCTATTTTACTTCTTGAGCCCCCAAAGGGCGCAATTCTTATTCGAATTGGCTGACATTTTACACAGGTCTCCAACATATAATTTAATTGTGGTCCAAACCGGACCATATCTTGATATCGCTCTAATAGCAGAGCAAATCTTTTCTTATATCCTTTTTGCCTAAAAAGAGATGCCGGGAAAACTCGACAAATGCGATCCATGGTGGAGGGTATATAAGATTCGGCCCGGCCGAACTTAGCACGCTTTTACTTGTTATATATAAGAAGAAGATAAAAGGTATTATTTTGGTAAAAATGTGTACTTGCTTTAAAGCATTTATCGCATAAAAGCATATACTTTCATAAAAAAAGGCCTAAATTTTTCACAAAATAAGTTTAGTTGCCAAAAATTTTCATTATGTCAAGGAATTTTTTTTAGTGGAGGATGGGGATTAAACTAATCTAGTTATTCCGTTTGCGCAAATGCAAAATTTCCCATGAACATTCAATTAAGGAACAGGAGCAAACTTCTCACATATCAAAGAGTGCTGTCCGATTCACGTTTTTATACCCTCCACCATAGGATGGGGGGTATACTAATTTCGTCATTCTGTTTGTAACTACTCGAAATATTCGTCTGAGACCCCATAAAGTATATATATTCTTGATCGTCGCGAAATTTTATGTCGATATAGCCATGTCCGTCCGTCTGTCCGTCCGTCCGTCCGTCTGTCTGTCGAAAGCACGCTAACTTCTGAAGGAGTAGAGCTAGCCGCTTGAAATTTTGCACAAATACTTCTTATTAGTGTAGGTCGGTTGGTATTGTAAATGGGCCATATCGATCCATGTTTTAATATAGCTGCCATATAAACTGATCTTGGGTCTTAACTTCTTGAGCCTCTAGAGTGCGCAATTCTTATTCGATTTGAATGAAATTTTGCACGACGTATTTTGTTATGATATCCAACAATTGTGCCAAGTATGGTTCAAATCGGTCCATAACCTGATATAGCTGCCATATAAACCGATCTTGGGTCTTGACTTCTTGAGCCTCTAGAGTGCGCAATTCTTATCCGATTTGAATGAAATTTTGCACGACGTATTTTGTTATGATGTCCAACAACTGTACCAAGTATGGTTCAAATCGGTCCATAACCTGATATAGCTGCCATATAAACCGATCTTGGGTCTTGACTTCTTGAGCCTCTAGAGTGCGCAATTCTTATTCGATTTGAATGAAATTTTGCACGACGTGTTTTGGTATGATATCCAACAATTGTGCAAAGTATGGTATAAATCGGTCCATAACCTGATATAGCTGCCATATAAACCGATCTTGGGTCTTGACTTCTTGAACCTCTAGAAGGCGCAAATCTTATCCGATTGGAATGAAATTTTGCACGACGTATTTTGTTGTGATATCCAAAAATTTTGTCAAGTATGGTTCAAATCGGTTCATAATCTGGTATAGCTGTCATATAAACCGATCTTGGGTCTTGACTTCTTGAGCCTCTAGAGGGCGCAATTATCGTTCGATTTAACTAAAATTTTGCACGTAGTGTTTTGGTATTACTTTCAACAACTATGCTATGTATGATTCAAATCGGTTCATAATCTGGTATAGCTGTCATATAAACCGATCTTGGATCTTGACTTCTTGAGCCAAGTGATGGCGCAATTCTCATCCGATTTGGCTTAAATTTTGCATGAGGTGTTTTGTTATGACTTCCAATAACTGTGCTAAGTATGGCCTAAATCGATATAGAACCTGATATAGCTGCCATATAAACCGATCTGGGATCTTGACTTCTCGAACCTCTAGTGGGCGCAATTCTCATCCGATTTGGCTGAAATTTTGTACAAGGCCTTCTCTCATGACCTTCAATATACGTGTCTAGTATTGTCTGAATCGATCAATAGCTTGATACAGCTCCCATATAAACCTATCTCCCGATTTTGCTTCTTAAGCCCTTACAAGGCGCAATTTTTATCCGAATGAACTGAAATATTACACAATGACTTCTACAATGTCAATCAGCATTCAATTATGGTCCAAATCGGACTATAACTTGATATAGCTCCAATAGGATAACAGCTCTTATTCAATTATTATTATTTGTCTAAAAAGAGATACCGCGCATAGAACTCGACAAATGCGATCAATGGTGGAGGGTATATCAGATTCGGCCCGGCCGAACTTAGCACGCTCTTACTTGTTAATCATAATGATAAGGAGCCACCTTTTTATAGCTGAGTCCGAACGAATAAAGATATTCTCTTTCTAGCCGGTAAATACCCAATGCTGGGGTATTAATTGTGTAAAACTCCAATGCTTGGGTATTTATTGGGTAAATACCCAATTCTTGGGTATTTATTGGGTAAATACCTAATGCTTGGGTATTTATTGGGTAAATACCCAATGCTTGGGTATTTATTGGGTAAATACCCAATGCTTGGGTATTTATTGGGTAAATACCCAATATTTGGATATAGCTGCAGACCGCCCTATCTCCTGATATAGGGTATTAAGGCCATAAAAGATCAATTTATCACCTGACTTCGATGAAAATTGGCGCAGTGAGTTCTGATATACTCTTACCCATAACTGTCAAATGTGGTCCAGATCGGACTGTATTTGGATATAGTTGCAATATAGACCGATTTCCCGATAAAGTGTATTGAGCCTATAAAATGGGAATTTTTCTTCCCATTTCGATAAAATTTAGCAAATTGATTCCTGGTGGACCCCTACACCTATTTGTTGAATGTGTTCAAGATGGGACTATATTTGGATATAGCTACCATATAGGCCGATCTTCCGATATAGGGTATTTAGCTCATAAGAGGAGCATTTTCCATCCGATTTCGATTAAATTTGGCACAGTGTGTTTTGGTAAACCACTACCCATTCTTTTTAAACGTAGTCCAGATCGGATCATGTTTGGATATAGCTACCATATAGGCGGAGCTCCCGATATAGGGTATTGAGCCCATATAAGTCGTATTTTTCATCCGATTTTGATGAAATTTGAAACAGTGCGTTTTGGTACCCCTTTACACGTTTTTGTTGAATATCATCCAGTTAAGTACCACAATTAGTACCATTTGGTACTTTCTTTACAGATAGCGCTAGAGGTCTGAAATTTTGTATGAAGATATAATTGGGATAAATATGATGGGTGACTATGATCTTTGCACAATTCGAACATTTGGTACCTAAATTGGCACTATTTGGTACTTTCTTTATAGATGGAGCTAAAGTTCCAAAATTTGGCACGCATATACAGGTAAGAAATAAATGATGGATGACAAAATGATTTATGCAATATTCGTATATCTTGGTTTCTAAAATTGGTACCATTTTGTGTTTCCGTTCAGATGGAGTTTAACGTCTGAAATTAGGCATATCGGTAAAATTTAGAAATATGATGGGCGACTTTTTTTACAATTCGAACATTTTGGCACCAAAATTGGTACCATTTGGTACTTTCTGTTCAGATGAAGCTTGAGGTCTGAAATTTGGCATGTAGCTACAACTAAGAAATAAATGATAGGTGACTTAATGGTCTATTAAAAAATTCATTTATTTTAGTACCAAAACAGGAACCATTTGGTACTTTCTTTGCTGATAGAGCTAGAGGTCTGAAATTTGGCATGCAGGTAAAAAAAAGGAAATATATAATGGGTGACTAAATGATCCATTCAAAATTCGTACATTTTGGTACCAAACATACAAAATGGTACTTTCTTTACAAATTGAGCTTGACTTGACAATATATTTTGGGTTATTGATACCGATTTCTGAAATTGTATACGCAATTATTACCATATTTCATAATCTTATAAACTGAGTGAGTGCCAACCTAGGCTTTTGGAAGTCCTACACTAAATTTTGGGCATCAAAAAGCGAAGCGGACCACCGGAAAGCTAGTTATAATATAAAGGGTGATTTTTTTGAGGTTAGGATTTTCATGCATTAGTATTTGACAGATCACGTGGGATTTCAGACATGGTGTCAAAGAGAAAGATGCTCAGTATGCTTTGACATTTCATCATGAATAGACTTACTAACGAGCAACGCTTGCAAATCATTGAATTTTATTACCAAAATCAGTGTTCGGTTCGAAATGTGTTCAAATTTTGACAAATTTTGTTCAGCGATGAGGCTCATTTCTGGTTGAATGGCTACGTAAATAAGCAAAATTGCCGCATTTGGAGTGAAGAGCAACCAGAAGCCGTTCAAGAACTGCCCATGCATCCCGAAAAATGCACTGTTTGGTGTGGTTTGTACGCTGGTGGAATCATTGGACCGTATTTTTTCAAAGATGCTGTTGGACGCAACGTTACGGTGAATGAACACATTTCGAACCGAACACTGATTTTGGTAATAAAATTCAATGATTTGCAAGCGTTGCTCGTTAGTAAGTCTATTCATGATGAAATGTCAAAGCATACTGAGCATCTTTCTCTTTGACACCATGTCTGAAATCCCACGTGATCTGTCAAATACTAATGCATGAAAATCCTAACCTCAAAAAAATCACCATTTATTTGTAAAATATATCCTCACTTGAAATTGAAAACAATTGTCGGACCACAACCATGTATAGAGAGTCATAAATAATTATATAAACCGTAGCTTTGTCATAAAGCCAAGAGTAGGAAGATCTTACATGCTATTGTCCAGAGAAGGACGTTTGATTTTAGACATTAAGTTCAAAATTCCACAAATTTCGGTCGTTAAGTAGACGTTAGATGTGAACGAATTTAGCAATAAACCAGTAGCGAAGGACAAAAGTTGGGCGGTGCCGACTATATAATACCCTACACCTACCCTTTAAGTACCCATACATCAAATTCTGAACCAATTTCGATGGAAATCGGCGGAGGTTTTCAGATGGGTTATAGTATTCTTATCAATTTTCGAGCGAATATGATCAAATAGTAACAACTACGGCTCTATAAGTGCAAATAGGGCGATGTACATATGAATATGGAAGCTAAATAGTAATCAATACCGATTTTGAAATACTTTAACAAAAATATTAACAGTTATAAGGAAATGCCAATTTTCATGACAATCGGTTAACAAATGACCACATTATTGCAATATTGCTCAAAATGGTAGTTGTAGATGAATGGGAAGATTTGTACATAAACGCGCTTGTAGTGGCTCTAGAAATGCAAATCGGGCGTTATATATATATATAGGGGCTGTATACAAATCTGAACCCTATTTCTGTGAAGTACACTAGTAATATCGAGAGTCATAAAAAATACGTTCTGCCAAATTTTGAATGAATCGGTTAACAAATGGCAATGTAATTGTAATATAAGACCAAATCGAATGAACATATATGAACCGGTTTTGTCCAATTTCAATGAGCTTCGTCGCTTGGCAAAAAAAAAATGCCTGTGCCAAATTTGAGATGATTGGATAAAAATTGCGACCTGTACTTTGATCACAAATTAACATGAACAGACAGACGGGCATAGCTAAATCAAATCAGAAAGTGATTCTGAGTCGATCGGTATGCTTATTCTGTGCGCTACAAACAAATGCACAAGGTTGTACAACCCTGTAACACAGTAATGGTGTATGGTATAAAAACTAAATCCATATAAATATTCTGTATAGAGCTGGTCCTGTACTGTGTCAAAAACTGTACTTTCAAAAGCAACACAAAATGTTGTTTGGATTTGGCTACACATCATTTAGGGTTGTCGACATCTTTTTTAGAAAATGTTCGGTTTAGCGATGGGCCAAAATATAACATTTTTGAGTCGGATTGTCGACTAAAATATTGAAAAAACTAATGAGGCTTTGAAAGACAAAAAAGAAATATAATACAATTTCATAGCTAAACCATGAAATAAACCTCAATGTAGGTTGGGAGTCCCTGGTTTTGGTTAACTAATTTTTATAGTGAAAAAATCGACACTCATATATATTAACCTGAAGCTAATCCAATTTATTCAGAAATAATTTGGAACCAAGTGTGGAAAAACCTGGCATAATTCAAGCAAATTTTTTTTCAACCAACCGTTGACCGAAAAAATTCGGCTTTAGAGCTCGAGAATGATAATGAATTAATTGCTTAGAGCTTTTTATATCCGTAAAAGCATCTGGTATGAATCCAATAGATCCGGAGATTTACTCGAAAAATTTATTTTTCATTAAAATGAAATTGACACCCTAATTCTGGTTTAACTCGTGAATCGACGATTGGGAACAATTGTCGCATCTTATGGGGGACCCACGATACACAGATATTATGTACAACTTTTAAAGTTTTTAAAAAGTAATTATGTGTTTGTTAATGTACGTAAACTTTTTATACCGACCACCGACTCCATAAAGTATATAAATTATAGATAACAAGTAAAAGCGGCCGGGCCGAATCTTATATACCCTCCACCATGGATCGCATATGTCGAGTTATTTTCCCGGCATCTCTTCTTAGGCAAAAAAGGATATAAGAAAAGAGTTGCTCTGCTATTAAAACGATATCAAGATATGGTCCGGTTCGGACCACAATTAAATTATATGTTGGAGACCTGTGTAAAATTTCCGCCAATTCGTATAAGAATTTCGCCCTTTGGGGCTCACGAAGTAAAATAGAGAGAACGATTTATATGGGATCTGTATCGGGCTATAGACCGATTCAGACCATAATAAACACGTTTGTTGATGACCATAAGAGGATCCATCGTACAAAATTTCAGGCATATCGGATAATAATTGCGGCCTCTAGGGGTCAAGAAGTCAAGATCCCAGATCGGTTTATATGGCAGCTATATCAGGTTATGAACCGATTTGAACCTTATTTGACACAGTTGTTGAAAGTAAAAATAAAATACGTCATGCAAAATTTCAGCCAAATCGGATAGGAATTGCGCCCTCTAGTAGCTCAAGAAGTCAAATCCCCAGATCTGTTTATATGACAGCTATATCATGTTATGAACCGATTTCAACCATACTTGTCACAGTTGTTGGGTATCATAACAAAACACGTCGTACAAAAAATTCCATTCCAATCGGATAAGAATTGCGCCCTCAAGAGGCTCAAGAAGTCAAGACCCAAGATCGGTTTATATGGCAGCTATATCAGGTTATGGACCGATTTCAACCATACTTGGCACAGTTGTTGGGTATCATAACAAAACACGTCGTGCGAAATTCCATTCTAATCGGATAAGAATTGCGCCCTCTAGAGGCTCAAGAAGTCAACACCCAAGATCGGTTTATATGGCAGCTATATCAGGTTATGAACCGATTTGAACCATACTTGGCACAGTTGTTGGATATCGTAACAAAACACGTCGTGCAAAATTTCATTCTGATCGGATAAGAATTGCGCACGCTAGAGGCTCAAGAAGTCAAGACCCAAGATCGGTTTATATGGCAGCTATATCAGGTTATGGACCGATTTGAACTATACTTGGCACAGTTGTTGGATATCATAACAAAACACGTCGTGCAAAATTTCATTCCAATCGGATAAGAATTGCGCACTCTAGAGGCTCAAGAATTCAAGACCCAAGATCGGTTTATATGGCAGCTATATAAAAACATGGACCGATATGGCCCATTTACAATACCAACCGACCTACGCTAATAAGAAGTATTTGTGCAAAATTTCAAGCGGCTAGCTTTACTCCTTCGGAAGTTAGCGTGTTTTCGACAGACAGACGGACGGACGGACGGACATGGCTAGATGGACATAAAATGTCGCGACGATCAAGAATATATATACTTTATGGGGTCTCAGACGAATATTTCGAGTAGTTACAAACAGAATGACGAAATTAGTATACCCCCCATTTCATGGTGGAGGGTATAAAAATAAGACGATCTAGACATATCCGTCCGTCTGTCTGTTGAAATCACGCTACAGTATATTGAGCTGAAACTTTGCACATTTCGTATGTTTCGTAAGTAGGTTAAAGTTGCGAGTTGTGTTAGGCTTTTCGACGTCCTTCTCAATTTGGCTCATATCGGTCCAGATTTGGATATAGTTGCCATATGGACCGATCTCTCGATTTAAGGTTTTGGGGCCATAAAAGGCACATTTATTGTCCGATTTCGCCGAAATTTGGGACAGTGAGTTGTGTTAGGCTCTTCGATATTTTTCTGAAACTTGCGCAAATCGATCCATATTTGGATATATCTGTCATATAGACCGATATCTGGATTTAAAGTCTTGCCCCCATAAAAGGCGCAATTGAACAATGACTTGTACTTATAAGTATTTGGTCTAAATCAGATCATAAGTGTATATAGCTGCTATGGGCATAAGGTATGCATTTTTCACCGGATTTTAACGCAAAATGGCTTACATGTATACCCGAGGTGGTGGGTATCCAAAGTTCGGCCCGTCCGAGCTTAACGCCTTTTTACGTGTTTTTAGATATAGATACTAAAAGGACCAATATTTTGTTATACACAATTGAACAATGACTTGTACTTATTAGAATTTGATCCAAATCGGAACATATTTCGATATAACTGCTATGGGACATAGGGTATGCAATTTTCACCGGATTTTGATGAAAGGTGGTTCACATATATACCCGAGGTGGTGGGTATCCAAAGTTCGGTCCGGAAAAACTTAACGCCTTTTTACATGTTTATCCATAAGCAGGTTAAGTTCGAAGATGGGCTATATTGGACTTTATCTTGATATAGCACCCATATATATAGCGATTTAGGGTCTTAGGCCCATAAAACCACATTTACTATCCGATTTTGTTGAAATTCGGGACAGTGAGTTGTGTTAGGCCCTTCGACATCTTTCGTCAATTTGGCCCAGATCGGTCCAGATTTGGATATAGCTGCCATATAGACCGATCCTCCGATGCAGGGTCTTAGGCCTATAAAAGGCGCATTTATTGTCCGATGTCGCCAAAATTTTGGGACAGTGAGTTAAGTTAAGCTCCTTGACATACTTCTGCAATACGGCACAGATAGGTTCAGATTTGCATATATCTGCCATATAGACCGATCTCTCGGTTTTAGGTTTTGGGCCGATAAAAGGCTCATTTATTGTCCATCTCGCTGTAATTTGAGACTGTGATTTGTGTTATACTCTTCGACGTCCTTCTTCAATTTGGCCCAGATCGGTCCAGATTTGAATATAGGTGTCATATAGACCGATCTCTCGATTTAAGTTGTTGGGTCCATAAAAGGCGCATTTATTGTCCGATGTCGTCCAAATTTGGGACAGTGAGTTGTGTTAGGCTCTTCGACATTTTTCTGCAACTTGACCCAAATCGGTCCAGATTTGGATATAGCTGCCATTTAGACCGATATCTCGATTTAAAGTCTTGGCCCCATAAAAGGCGCATTTATTATCGGATTTCACTGAAATTTGACACAGTGAGTGTTAGGTTTTTCGACATCCGTGTCGTATATTGTTAAATCGGTTTATTTTTAGATATATGTAGCTACCAAAAAGATCCATGGTTTGTTATACACAATTGAACAATGGCTTGTACTTATAAGTATTTGGTCTAAATCGGAACATATTTCGATATAGCTGCTATGGGACGTAAGGTATGCAATTTTCACCAGATTTTGATGAAAGGTGGTTTACATATATACCAGGGGTGGTGGGTATCCAAAGTTCGGCCGGGCCGAACTTGACGCCTTTTTACTTGGTTGATATACATTTCGGATAATTTTTCATGAATTTAACGTAGCGGAAACAATGATCTATATTCCATTGAAGTTTAGTGTCAAAAAAATGTAATATCTTTATTGTTAAATTTTTACTGTAGGTGTTTTACTTTCAATTAAAATACAGTTCGTTTACAATTCACACGACAATGATTAATTGGTCTACATATTTGCTTTACAACCCACTAACTGCTGTTTGCTGATACGTTTATAATACGCGTTCTCAGATAAACTGACTCGTGTTGCGTTGTACCACTATTGATGTTTCGAGTATGCACAATCTGGTAACTTCGTTATCTAGTATCATCTAGATGACATAAGTCTTTATAGATATCTGCGTACGTACGTTGGCAAACATATAACAAGTAAAAGAGTGCTAAGTTCGGCCGGGCCGAATCTTATATACCCTCCACCATGGAGCGCATTTGTCGAGTTCTTTTCCCGGCATATCTTCTTAGGCAAAAAATTATATAAGAAAAGATTTGCTCTGCTATTAGAGCGATATCAAGATATGATCCGGTTTGGACCACAATAAAATTATATTTTGGACCTATCTGAACCATACTTTAAGTTAGCGTGCTTTCGGCAGACAGACGGACGGACATGGCTAGATCGACATAAAATTTCACGACGATCAAGAATATATATACTTTATGGGGTCTCAGACGAATATTTCGAGTAGTACCATACATGACATGGTACACGTTCACATTACAGACAAACACATACACATACATCTATCGAACATTCTAGCAAGGGGTAGACATTCTTCCTATAAATAACAACAAAACAGAATCAATTACGAAAAAAAGCTGACAACAGAGAATAATAAAGAAATTCCAGAGAAAACTACAACAATTGAGCTGTTTTATTTATCAGTGAAGAGAATTTGCAAGCTTATGGATATATAGAACGCTCTTCCCGCTAAATGATTCGTACTTTAACTTTGGCAGCACTGACATAGGTCCGAAATAATCAAATATCAACAAAACAATCAAAATAAGTCATTTTGTCATCATTTTGAATAAATATTCCTCCAAATTCATAAATGTGATTTTATTAATCACAGGTCACCGTAGCGCAGAGGTTAGCATGTACGCCTATAACGCTGAACGCCTGGCTTCAAACCCTGGCGACACCATCATAAAAAAATTTTCAGTGGTGGTTTTCCCCTCCTAATGCTGCCAACATTTGTGAGGTACTTTGCAATGTGAAACTTCTCTCCAAAGAGGTGTCGCACTTCAGCACGCCGTTCGGACCCGGCTATAAAAGGAGGCCCCTTATCATTGAGATTAAACTTGAATCGGACTGCACTCATTGATATGTGAGAAGTTTGCCCTTGTACCTTAGTGGAATGTACATGGGCAAAATTTTCAAATTAGCATTCTATTAAAATCCTAAGCAATTTTGCCATTCCAGAACGTTTATCATTGAAGAAGAAGAAGAACGCACCTTATTTTTATACCCACCACCGAAGGATGGGGGTATATTCATTATGCCATTCCGTTTGCAACACATCGAAATATCCATTTCCGACCCTATAAAGTATATATATTCTTGATCAGCGTAAAAATCTAAGACGATCTAGATATGTCCGTCCGTCTGACCGTCTGTCTGTTGAAATCACGCTACAGTCTTTAAAAATAGAGATATTGAGCTGAAATTTTGCACAGATTCTTTTTTTGTCCATAAGCAGGTTAAGTTCGAAGATGGGCTATATCGAACTATATCTTGATATAGCCCCCATATAGACCGATCCGCCGATTTAGGGTCTAAGGCCCATAAAAGCGACATTTATTATCCGATTTTGCTGAAATTTGGGGCAGTGAGTTGTGTTAGGCCCTTCGACATTCTTCGTCAATTTGGCTCAGATCGGTCTAGATTTGGATATAGCTGCCATATAGATCGATCCTCCGATTTAAGGTCTAAGGCCCATAAAAGCCACATTTATTATCCGATTTTGCTGAAATTTGGGACAGTGAGTTGCGTTAGGCCTTTCAACTTCCTTCGTTAATTTGGCCCAGATCGGTTCAGATTTGGATATAGCTGCCATATAGACCGATCCTCCGGTTTAGGGTCTTAGGCCCATAAAAGCCACATTTATTGTCCGATTTTGCTGAAATTTGGGACAGTTGTGTTAGGCCCTTCGACATATTTCTGCAATTTGGTCCAGATCGGTTCAGATTTGGATATAGATCCCATATAGACCGATTTCTTGATTTATGGTTTTAGGCCCATAAAATGCTCATTTATTGTCCAATGGCGCCGAAATTTAAGACAGTGAGTTAAGATAAGCCCCTTGACATACTTCTGCAAAATCGCACAGATCGGTCCAGATTTGGATATAGCTGCCATATAGACCGATATCTAGGTTTTAGGTTTTGGGGCCATAAAAGACGCTTTTATTGTCCGAAATTTGGGACAGAGCTTTGTGTTAGGCTCTTCTACTTTTTTGTGCAACTTGGCCCAAATCGGTCCAGATTTGGATATAGCTGCCATGTAGACCGACATCTCGATTTAAAGTCTTGGCCCCATAAATGGCGCATTTATAATCCGATTTCACTGTGACTTATGTTAGGCATTTCGACATCCGTGTCGTATATAGTTCAGATCGGTTCATTTTTAGATATAGCTAGGGACTGATATGGGACATAAGGTATGAAATTTTCACCGAATTTTTATGAAAGGTGGTTTACTTATATACCCGAGGTGGTGGGTATCCAAAGTTCGGCCCGGCCGAACTTAACGCCTTTTTACTTGTTTTATACCCTCCACCATAAGATGGGGGGTATACTAATTTCGTCATTCTGATTGTAACTACTCGAAATATTCGTCTGAGACCCCATAAAGTATATATATTCTTGATCGTCGTGAAATTTTATGTCGATCTAGCCATGTCCGTCCGTCTGTCCGTCCATCTGTCTGTCCGTCCGTCTGTCTGTCGAAAGCAAGCTAACTTCCGAAGGAGTAAAGCTAGCCGCTTGAAATTTTGCACAAATACTTCTTATTAATGTAGGTCGGTTGGTATTGTAAATGGGCCATGTCGGTCCATGTTTTGATAAAGCTGCCATATAAACCGATCTTGGGTCCTGACTTCTTGAGCCTCTAGAGTGCGCAATTCTTATCCGATTGGGATGAAATTTTGCACGACGTGTTTTGTTATGATATCCAACAACTATGTCAAATAAAGTACAAGTCGGTTCATAACCTGATATAGCTGCCATATAAACCGATCTGGGATCTTGACTTCTTGAGCCTCTAGAGGTCGCAATTATTATCCGATTTGCCTGAAATTTTGTACGACGGATTCTCTCATGACCATTAACATATGTGTTTATTATGGTCTGAATCGGTCTATAGGCCGATACAGCTCCTATATAAATCGATCTCTCTATTTTACTTCTTGAGCCCACAAAGGGCGCAATTCTTATTCGAATTGGCTGACATTTAACACAGGTCTCCATCATATAATTTAATTGTAGTCCAAACTGGAACATATCTTAATATCGCTCTAATAGCAGAGCATATCTTTTCTTATATCATTTTTTTGCCTAAGAAGAGATGCCGGGAAAAGAACTCGACAAATGCGATCCATGGTGGAGGGTATATAAGATTCGGCCCGGCCGAACTTAGCACGCTTTTACTTGTTTTTTTTTCAATGTTTAAACGTTCTCGAATGGAAAAGCTGTTTGCTTTTGTTTTGTCATTCAAATTGAAGGATGACGGGGATAGCATTTTTCTTCATACAAACTAAGCGAGAAAATCCGCTTAATGGGTAAATACAACACCCCTAATATGTGATGACAATAACGGTCGTTAGTTATTGTCATTAGTGATACTACAATAGTTATACCCTCCACCATAGGATAGGGGTATACTAATTTCGTCATTCTGTTTGTAACTCCTCCAAATATTCGTCTAAGACCCCATAAAGTATGTATATTCTTGATCGACATGACGTTTTATGTCGATCTAGCCATGTCCGTCCGTTCGTCTGTGTATCGAAACCACGCTAACTTTCGTAGGAGTGAAGCTAGCCGCTTGGAATTTGGAATTGTAAATGGGCTATATCGGTCCATGTTTTGATATAGCTGCAATATAAACCTATCTTGGGTCTTGTCTTCTTGAGTGTCTAGAGGGCGCAATTCATACCTGATTTGACTGAAATTTTGAACGTGGTGTTTCGGTATCACTTCCAACAATTGTGCTATGTATGGTCTAAATCGGTGCATAACCTGATATAGGTGCCAAATAAACCGATCTGGGGTCTGGGTTTCTTCAGCTTTTATGGAATTACGGACTATTTTTATCCGATTTGGCTGTAATTTTACACGTGGTTGCTTAGTACTATTTCCAACAACTGTGCTAGGTATGATTCAAATCGGTCTATAACCTGGTATAGCTGCCATATAAACCAATCTTGGATCTTGACTTCTTGAGCCGCTGGAGGGCGCAATTCTCATCCGAATTGGCTGAAATTTTGCATGAGGTGTTTTGTTATGACTTCCAATAACTGTGCTTAGTATGGTACATAACCTGATATAGCTGCCATATAAATCGATCTGACATCTTGACGTCTTGAGCCTCTAGACGGCACAATTCTTATCCGATTTGGCAGAAATGTCTACAACGGCTTCTGTCATGACCTTCAACTTACATGTCTAATATGGGTCTGAATCGATCTATAGCTTGATACAGCTCCCATATGAACCGATCTCCCGATTTTGCTTCTTGTTTTTCAGTAACATTTGCAAACAATGTGCAAATGGGTCAATGCAGTAATAACTCGTTTTAAGTCTTAATTGGTTCCAGAAATTCCCGAAGTAAATCGAAACAAAGAAAATCAAAATTCAAATAGTTCATACATTAGAACTAGGGTGTACACTCGATTATTGGTGACCCTTCAAATAATAGAGCAATTGAAAATTAAATATTTCCCAATAAACAATTAATACAATTTTAATTTTTCAAGTTTTTTTGCCTCTCATTCAGCTCGTCTCGAAAGAGACCCTGGTTGTCAAGCTCGACAACCCTGCTTATTGGCTATACTTTTTCCAATGCATTTATTTTTGTGTAATGTCAGACATTCTGTCTGTGGTAAATTATACTTTCTTCCGTACCACACATGATTTTGTGCATCTGTTGGAAGTTGTATTGATGGTTTGGAACGCTAAGACAACGGCATTGGCTCTCGCCGTTGCTCCATGGTCCCAGGTTTGAATCCGGGCCGGGCTCTGCCGCATTTTAATTTTTCAACTTTTTTTGCCTGTTAGGGCGAGATCATTAAATTTTAACATTTTTGTTTGTTTCTCTTTCGGGACGAGCTGAATGATCGAAGATGAAAGTGGAAAAGGAAAGCCAAAGGTAGCAACACACACCAACCACTCTTTGGTTAGAAGACTTTTCAACCATATTAGGTGTGGTGGCTTCAAGGGCCGTGCGTTGGTATGTTGTATTTCAATCGTATTAATTGCGAAAACGCATCTATGATACAATTACCACATTAACCAAGCTCGACAACCCTGCTATTAGCTGACAGACAGAATGTCTGCTATTATACAAAAACAAATGCATTGGAAAAAGTACAGCTAATAAGCAGGGTTATCGAGCTGGGTTAATGTGGTATCATAGATGCGTTTTCGCAATTAATACGATTTAAATACAACATACCAACGCACGGTTCTTGAAGATATCACACCTAATATTGTTGAAAATTCTTCTAACCAAAGACGAAACGCGTCCCACAGTGGTTGGTGTGTGTTGCTACCTTTGGCTTTCCTTTTCCACTTTCATCTTCGATCATTCAGCTCGTCTCGAAGGGAAACAAACAAAAATAGTAGAATTAAGAAAAGTTAATCGACTAATCGTTTTGATGTTAAAAAAGCTTAAACACGTATGAAGCTTAAAAACATATGTATATGAGCCCTACTTGGGCACAATTTTATTAAACCCCGTTTACATTGCTTATTAAAACCTGTTTTAAGAGCTCAATCATCTGTTTTACCTGTATAAAATCAGTTGAGGTGAGCCCTAAATCCAGATTTAATGAGCAGTGTTGACGGGGTTTTACATGAGAAATTTTTCATTTTAGTTCAAAGAGGATGATCAAATAAACCTAATCCATTTGCCCTTTCAAATCGACATATATATATATGCTAAATGACCCGGGCTCGCTCCGCTGCGCCTTCTTTTACTTTATATGGAACAAAAGTTTCCTTGGAATATTTATTTTCGAAGATATTTTAGTGAAATACCATGCTAACTTGACTAAGAGTTTAACAATATAAGTGCCTTTATCTGAATCCCATATGATCTTTATTGGTCTACGAATTTAAGTTTGGATGTAAGGTGTACTCCTTTGCTGAAATACTTCATTTCAGCCCGATATTCTCATGATTTCTTATTTAGTGGTGTTTTCGGGGGAGAGGTGGTCCCTCAGATACTTGCCAATGAAAAAATATTAGCATCGTGCTCTTCTCTCAAATACCATTTATTTAAACCCCATATTTCCATTGGCAGGATGAGGCGTCCCCCAAATTCGTTTTCTAACCTCAAATAATTTCATTTGAGCCACATATTGGCATGGTCGAAAAATTTTTTCCCTTTGGGGGTGTTTTGGGAAAGGGGTGATGCCCTAAATACATGGTGCTACCTTTGGATATCAAATTCGTATTCTACTCCCACATACCTTTATTTGAGCCCCATATTGCGATGGTCACTAAAAAATTGCTGTTTGTGGGGTATTTTGGGAAAGGGTTAGACCCCCAGAAAATTAGTCCCGAATATGGGTATCAATTCTTGCACTACCCCCCAATACCTTCCATTTAAGCTCCACATTGACATGGTCGGTAAATATGTCCGATTCAGGGGTTTTTTGGGGATTGGAATGGTCCCCCAAACACTAAGTCCGGAAAATATTGGGTTGCCCAAAAAGTAATTGCGGATTTTTTAAAAGTAAGTAAATGCATTTTTAATAAAACTTAGAATGAACTTTAATCAAATATACTTTTTTGCACTTTTTTTCTAAAGCAAGCTAAAAGTAACAGCTGATAACTGACAGAAGAAAAATGCAATTACAGAGTCACAAGCTGTGAAAAAATTTGTCAACACCGACTATATGAAAAATCCGCAATCATATATATACAATATACATCATTTATTTGAACCCCATAATGCCATTGCCCTCAAAATTGAATATTAAACTCGTTTTCTAATCTCATTTAAACTCTTTATTGCAAAAGTCAGCAAGTATGTCCGGTTTGGGGTATTGGCCCTAAAAACTATGAACATTTAGCTCCACTTTCTTTAGGATCCAAATTGTCTTGGTGAGCAAATACGTCCTAATTGGTGGTTGTTATGGTGGTGGGACGTCCGCTAGACAGTTGGTTCTTAATGTTGATATCAGATACATGGTCTACTCCCACATACCTTTAATTTGAGCCCCATACTTTCATAGTCGGCAAACATGACCGGCTTGGGGGGTGTTTTGGGGGATAGGCGGACACTGAGTGGTTGGCCTTGAAAATATATATCGGATTAGTGTTCTACTCTAAAAACCCTCTTATTTGAGCCTTATTTTGCAATAGTCAGCAAGTATTTCCTATTTGGGCGGTGTTGTGGGGGTGGGGTGGCCCCATAGACACTTCGTGCTTTACTCCCAAAGACCTTTCATTTGTGCCCCATATTGCTATGGTCGTCGATTTGTCACGTTTGGGGGATGTTTTTGGTGAGAGGCGCCCCTTCAAACACTTGGTCCCATATTTTGATATCAGATTCATATTCTGCACTCAAATACCTGCTTAGGGGGTGTTTTGGGAAAGGGGTGGACCCCCAGAAATGTGGTCCCACATTTGAATATCAGATTCGTATTCTACTCGCAAATACCTTTAATTTGAGTCCCATAAAGCCTGGTCGGTAAATATGTCCGATTTGTGGCTGTTTTGGGGCTTGGGGTGGTCCCCCTAGCACTTGGTCCGACAATTGTATATCAGATACGTTTTCTTATCCTAAATACATTCCATTTGAGTCCCATATTGTCGTGATTGTTCTAAATATATGTTTGGTAGGTTTTAGGGTGGGGCAGCCCCCCTGGGTATATTTAGGGTACTATATGAGAGCACACAAAATTTCGCTTAAATCGCACCACCCATCTCCGAGATCTGGCGTTTCTGAAAATTAGGGCAAAGTGGATTTCTTCTTGATTTCTTGAGCTACTCGCAATTCCTATCCGATTTGGCTGAGGTGTTTTGTTTGATTTCAAACAACTGTGCAATGTATGCTTAAAATCGGTCTATAACCTGATATAGCTGTCATATGAACCGATCTGGGGTCTTGACTTCTTGAGCGTCTAGAGGGCGCAATTCCTATCCGATTTGGCTGAAGTTTTGTACAACGGCTTCTCCCATGACCTTCAAATATAGTCTGAATCGGTCTATAGCCTGATACAGCTACCATATAATTCGATCTCCCTATTCGTATCCGAATTGGCTGAAATTTTACACAATGACTTCTACTATGGTCTCCAACATTATGGTCCGGGTCGGGCCATAATTTGAGATAGCCCCTTTGTTGGCCTATAAAGAGATACCGGGAAAAGAACTCGACAAATGCGATCTATTTCGGCCCGGCCGAACTTAGTACGCTTTTACTTGTTTTTTTGGTAACATTTTTGTCTTTCTTTTGGCTCCTGAACATCTTGATTCATTCACACTAACGTCTTTCCAGAAGAGACGTTTATCCTCTCTCCTCTTTTGACGATACCTCTCTTTCGTCTGGTGCATTGCTACTGATTGCAGGATTGCCCTGTATGTCGCTTTCTTAGCTTCAGTAGCTCTTTACAACTCCTAGCCATACCAATTGATTCTTATGACTGGTCTATAGATCTTACGGCTCCTTGCATGGAGTGCAGCTTTCCTACGTCCAGCTTCCCTGCTGTGGCAGATCGCACGTTTTTCAACACACTAAGACTGGTGCGAACATTTGCTGCAACAAGGTGGTGATCGATGTTCGATGATCGATGCCTTCCAACTATTATAACATGATTTATTTGGTTTCTCGTGTGTTGATCGAGTGATTGGCATGTGGCTATGTAAATTCTTTGATGTTGGAATCTGGTACTGCTAACTACCATGTTATTTACCCCAGTGAAGTCTGTTATCGGAAGTGTCATTGTGTTGGAATGTAAGCCAGACAAGGTGTTTCAGTTTCGGACAGGAGTTTCAGTCTCGGTGTTGTTGTGGTGCTTTTCCCGAGCCATCGCACTTCCTGTATGGCCGCAATGTCTGTCATGTATTTCTCCAATGTAAATGACAACCTCCTAGGTAACACCGCGGAGAGGTTTGTGCCAACGTATGATATGAAGGAATTCCAAGGTAATCCTGGATTAAAACCAATCAGAACCGTTTTTTAGTTTCCAACTTCCCCAAGGCACACAATTTACAAACAAAAAATAGTGAACGACAAGTTTTGATATTTGATATTTAAATTAAACTAACTAAACATCATGTGAACGTTTACGGCAAATTTTTCAATTAAAAATTAGTTGATTCAATCATTTTTGTAATTGAAGTTTTATCTCATTCATTATTTCAAAAATGTATTCAGTCAAATCAAACTAGTTTGAAGCTGATAGTTAACATTTTAATAAAAATAGGTGTTTTCATATCCTATTTGGATGGGGTCTAGCCCAAAATAAGCATGTGCCCTACATTTTCTTCCCATGATGTTTTCGTTGCAGTGTTTGTACCAAACCAACTCTTCTTGGTCAACCACAACATTTTCATATTTTGAAACAATGTGCAAATGGGTCATCACAAGAATTGTGTACTGGAAAACTAAAGAAAAACTGTTTTCTACCGCAACATGAAATATTGTAACATAATGCACATTTTAGACAGGTTCTTATAAAGGGCACAATTGAGATAAAAATGTTGGTGTTAACCACTAAACTTGTATAAGCTGCCAATGTCACTTCAAGACAAGGAAACGAGATGGCTATGCCCTTTTACTCTATCAACAAGAACAGAATTGTGGCATTGCAACCCAGTCGAAGAAAACAAGTTATCATAAATATGATAGTGTATAACTTAGAGAAGTATATGTCAAACATTTCGTAAGAAAAGATGTTCTGTTCAGGTTGCGGAATAAATGTGAAAAAGTTAAATACTATTGTATTGTTTATGACTGGGACGTCGATATGCAAAGAAAATACAAGGGTGAGACGAAAAAGGCTGAGAACAAATCCTTGGAGGATTTCTGCAGCTACTTAAAGAATACATTTGAGGCCTCTAGGATAAGGAAGATCCTATCCTCGAAACCTATTACGGTAGAATACACTCAACTCTCCAACGGACAACTTGTTCCCAGAAGAGGTTGTCACTGATATGCATTCGTCGGGGGTTTTTGGGGAAATTGTGTCTGAGTCGATAATCCTTTGGGCGGTAAAAAGTTACGACTCCTTTAAATCAAAAGACTCTGATAATGTATCACCGGTTGAATTACAAGCTGTGACCGACAGACTGGTTCCTTGGCTTAGGAAGATATTAGGTTAGGTGGAAAAGAGGGTGCGGACATTAATTAGCCCCATGCCACGATAAATACTAAAATATGTAAAAAGGCGTTAAGTTCGGCCGGGCCGAAATTTGGATACCCACCACCTCGGGTATATATATAAACCACCTATCATCAAAATCCGGTGAAAAATGCATACCTTATGTCCCATAGCAGTTATATCGAAATATATTCCGATTTTAACAAATACTAATAAACACAAGTCATTGTTCAATTGTATACCACACGGATGACGAAAAGCCTAACATAAGTCCCAAATTTCGGCGAAATCGGACAAAAAATGCTCCTTTTATGGACCCAAACCCTTAAATCGGCAGGTCGGTTTATATAGCAACTATATTCAAATCTGGACCGATCTGGGCCAAATTGAAGAAGAACATCGAAGAGCCTAACACAAATTTCGGCGAAATCGGACAAAAAATGCGCCTCTTATGGCCCCAAAACCTAAAACCGAGAGATCGGTCTATATGGCAGCTATATCCAAATCTGAACCGATCTGTGCCATATTGCAGAAGTATGTCAAAGGTCTTAACTTAACTCACCGTCCCAAATTTCGGCGACATCGGACAATAAATGCGTCTTTTATGGACCCAAAACCTTAAATCGAGAGATCGGTCTATATGGCAGCTATATCCAAATTTGAACCCATCAGGACCAAATTGAAGAAAGATGTCGAAGGGCATAAGTCAACTCACTGTCCCAAATTTCAGCAAAATCGGACAGTAAATGTGGCTTTAATGGGCCTAATACACTAAATCGGAGGAACGGTTTACATGGCAGCTATATTCAAATCTGGACCGATCTGAGGCAAATTGACGAAGAAAATCGAAGCGCCTAACATAACTCATTGTCCCAACTGCCAGCGAAATCGGATAATAAATGTGGCTTTTACAGCCCTAAGACCCTAAATCGGAGGATTGGTATATATGGCAGCTATATCTAAATCTAAACCGTTCTGGGCCAAATTGACGAAGGTTGTCGAAGGGCCTAACACAACTCACTGACCCAAATTTCAGCAAAATCGGATAATAAATGTGGCTTTTATGGGCCTAAGACCCTAAATCGGAGGATCGGTCTATGTGGCAGCTATATCCAAATCTGAACCAATCTGATCTGTCGAAGGGCCTAACACAACTCACTGTCCCTAATTTCAGCAAAATCGGATATTAACTGTGGATTTTATGGGCCTAAGACCTTAAATCGGCGGATCGGTCTATATGGGGGCTATATGAAGATATAGTCCGATATAGCCCATCATCGAACTTAACCTGCTTATGGACAAAAAAGAATCTGTGCAAAGTTTCAGCGCAATATCTCTTTTTTTAAAGGCTGTAGCATGATTTCAACAGACAGACGGACGGACATGGCTAGATCGTCTTAGATTTTTACGCAGATTAAGAATATATATACTTAATAGGGTCGGAAATGGATATTTCGATGTGTTGCAAACGGATTGACAAAATGAATATACCCTCATCCTTCGGTGGTGGGTATAAAAAGTACCCTCGAAAAAGACAATTTTAGTTCGGAATTCCGTGCTACTTACAAAATTCTTAATTTTTTTTTCCATGCCACGCCCCACGCTGGTTCATGTCTGATATTGTGTCCCCAAGTAAGTGCCGCTAACTGTTAGACGCGAAGGCGGCTAATGACATAGGAAATGCTCCAACGTCTCATCATCTTCCCCGCATGCCCTACATGTGCTATCACTTGCCGCACCGATTTTACATAAGTGAGCTCGTAGTCCTATGTGTCCCGTTATAATACTGAAAGCAATACTTCTTACTTACTTTCAGTAATAGCATCGTCTTTTCACCATCCGGGTCTCCCCATAGGATTTTCGCCGTCCTACCGACCGGTCGTCGCCCACACCATTTACTAGAAGTGCGTGGACCTGAAAGGCTTCGGGTTAACCAAGTTTATTGACAGCAGTTCACTGGCTTTCACTCCCAAATCGTCTGCTTTCTCATTCTCAATTACTCCGCTATGGCCCGGCACCCAAACTATGCGGATTGTGCCATCCTCAGAGGAGGTGCTTATTTCCTTCTTACACTCCAATACAGTTTATGACCTTACCGTCCTGGTTGTTATTGCCCTGATGGCCAGTTTACAGTCCGTAAAGATGTTCAAACTCAACGTCCTCGCTTTAACAACACATCACCTCACGCATTGCGTAATAGCCTGGATCTCCGCCTGCAGGACCGTATTATGGTCACGCAGTCTAAAAATGATCTCAGTCAATGAGTTCTCAATGTAGAACCCCAGGCCTACTCTGTCCTCTACCTTTGATCCATCCGTATAACTTGATCTTCCAAATGGCAATACTAGGGTTCCGTCAATGCAATACTGTGCCGCTTGCAGCAGTGTCTTAGGTATCTGATCCGAAACCTCTTCAATTCTTTCCACGTTTCCCATCGTCGCTTCGATTATACCGCTATGGTATGAGCTGATCCTATACTCAATCTTTTCTCCAATTATTTTAAGTCTCTTAGCCGCAATGGCTGATTCGTACTTGATCTTTATGTCTATGTGCCCAATATCTTTGAGCCTAATTCAGTTTCCTTTCCCTCATAACACCCAAGTATTTGACCTTGTCAGATATCGAAATTTTTCTATTGAGGAAAAGTGATGTGTCAAATTGGCTCACCGTCTTCCTCGTGATCAGGCAGATTTCAGTCTTCTCTGGGTTAACACTGAGACCCAGGTCTAGCACAGTCGTGTTCCATTTGCAAGACCCTTTCGACTCTTCTGCATATCTGGTTCTGATCCTTAGCCTTAGAAGTATTATAATATCGTCTGTGTAGCAGACAGATTCAAATCCCTCCTCAGTCCGCATAGTGGCTATAAAATGCCCCCCTGTGGCATGCCTTGTGCCATTTTCTCCCATGTCTTGGGACACACAATTTATCCATCTTTTCCTTAGTATATGGTTTATTCAGTCTCTAAAGACCGAATACACCCGATACTGGTCTCTGGATCAGTGTGTCGGTCCACACATTGTTAAAACCCCCTCGATGTCAATGCATACCCCCCTGTGTGTACGTCTTGGCATCGTAGGATTCTTTTATTTTATGCACAACCTCATGAGGGGCAGTCTCCACCGACCTTCTCTTGACATAGGCATGCTGTGTGTATTTGACCAGTTCGCTGAATGTCCTACTCTTTATCAAGGTATCCACAATACGTTCCATGGTTTTGAGTTGAAAGGACGTTAGGCTTATAGGCCTGTAGGCCTTAGGTGTCGCAAAACTTGCCTTGCCGCGCTTGGGTATAAGTACCACCCTTGCCTGCTGCCAAGCTTTCGGAGTATATACAAGTCCCAGGCACGCTATGGAAATATAGGCCAGATGGGGCGCCAGATAGTCTGCTTCCTTCGTAGTAACGCCGGAAATAATTCATCAGGCCCGGGTGACTTAAATAGTTTGAAGCTCCTCAAGAATTCCATCATCATAAATTGTGTAATAATAAGCCTTGTATCAACCTCATTATTACAAGATTCCGGTGTCTCCGTTAGTCCCATCATATCCTGAGGAAAATGCGTTTTTATTAAAAGCCTCAACATGTCCTCCGTTGCCTTTGAGCCCTGTCGTCTACTAACATTTCAGTTTGGACATGGGTTTTTGAGAGAATCTTTTTCATCTTGGCGGCGTCTTTATCGCTATCGACCTGTTCGCAGAAAAGTTTCCAGGAGGCACGTTTTGCCACTCTGGAAATTTTATTGTATTTCTTGAGCCGTGTGTAATACACCTTCCAATATACTTCCGCATTTTTACGACGTTCTGTTAAAAATTCTGCGGACCTTTTTCCCAATATTGCGAATCTCCCCGGTTATCCAAGGGTTTTCTTGGGCTGATTTCCTTTCTCAATGAGACTAGAGGCTATCTTCGAAATACCACACGCAGTACAGTCGTAATCCTGTTGACATTGTCGTCAATGTCTTCTATGCTTGGACAATCTAAATTATCTTGCCCAAGTCTTCTTCTAAAACAACAGGCAGTGTTGGGGCGAGAGACCCTGTTGTTTTAGAATTTTGATCTTTACATGTCCTAGTCTTCCCAATATTGAGCGGGACGGCGATTGTCCCGTCGTCGGCCCGCTGTTTGTTGGGCGGTGTTGAGTGTCCTACCACTGCACCGCCTGATGGCTCAATATGAGGATTTCTGCCTATCGTAATCTTCCCAATCTTGAAAAAGACGGCCTTGGTCCCGCAGTGCGTCATGCCTTCAGTCTTATCCAAACTTGTTACGGAGACTTGATCAATGCCCCACCACAAGGAAAGTTCCTTACCCTTTCTCCTCCCTGTAGAAGACCTCCCATTTCTCCACGCCAACTCTTGGTTTTGCGTGTTTAAGACTTCCATCATGCGTTCCGTCGCGAATTCACCGCCCTCATCCGTAATGAAAACCGTTGCCTTTGTGAGCTGTGTGATGTCCATTTTTTTCAAAAAGTTGAGCTTTGCACCCCAGGGAGTGTGTATACTTCCAACGAGCTTTTTGACGGCGCAAAGTTCTGGCGCAAAGTTCAGCGTTAGATGTCCCCTCTATACTAACCTCATAACCCTTCGTTCCTGTTCCGACTTTATCTACCTCCGAAGGACACTGTTTGGAGCCTTAATTGCAGGAGGGCTGGTTTTCTTGGTGATTCTTTTTCCAGCTTCCGAATAATTGCCTGGAATGTCAGTTCTATCCCTTTAAGCATCCAGCACTTTCGCCAAATTGCGCTGCCGGTGCATATTCCCCTGTCTCCTTCGACGTGCCTCGTATAGCTTTATTGCTCCTCTTGCTAGAGAAAACCCCTCGCTAACTACTGCCGTCATCCTGCTGTCCTCATCACCCGATCTGGCTCCGATGACTGTTTCATTGACACCGTCGCTGTCTGAATCCGAATTAAAAACACCACCTTTACGTAAACGCTGAGGACGAGCTGCGAATCCGTCTCTTTCTCATTCGTTAGTCTGACGACTGGTTGTGCGCTTGAATCATAATTCTCGATTATAGGTGCCAAGGCATCCACACTTATAGGAGAGGTCAATATGCCAAGGACTGATGCCACACCAGCTGTTGGGTCTTTGGAGTCCATTTTGAGCCTACTCCAAAAGAGGGCCGAAATGAAAACTCGCCCCCCTTCTTGACGGTTATTGTTTTCTACTTATAAATAAAATCCCTTCGCAAAAATATGGACAATAAAATTATATCCTTCCTCCTTTTATTGGATTACAACACAGCATTCAACACTGTAAACCATGAAATTCTCATTCAAAAACTGCAAAAATTGTTTACTTTCTCTCATACTGCCTGGTATCTGAAATAAAGATCTCAGTCTGTTTTGTTATACCCACCACCGAAGGATGGGGGTATATTCATTTTGTCATTCCGTTTGCAACACATCGAAATATCCATTTCCGACCCTATAAAGTATATATATTCTTGATCAGCGTAAAAATCTAAGACGATCTAGACATGTCCGTCCGTCTGTCTGTTGAAATCACGCTACAGTCTTCAAAAATAGAGATATTGAGCTGAAACTTTGCACAGATTCTTTTTTTGTCCATAGGCAGGTTTAGTTCGAAGATAGGCTATATCGGACTATATCTTGATATAGCCCCCATATAGACCGATCCGACGATTTGGGGTCTTAGGCCCATAAAAGCCACATTTATTATTCGATTTTGCTGAAATTTGGGACTGTTAGTTATGTTAGGCCCCTCGACATCCTTCATAAATATGGCTCAGATCGGTTCAGATTTCGATATAGCTGCCATATAGACCGATACTCCGATTAAGGGTCTTTGGCTCATAAAAGCCACATTTATTATCCGATTTTGCTGAAATTTGGGACAGTGAGTTGTGTTAGGCCCCTCGACATCCTTCGTCAATTTGGCCCAAATCGGTCCAGATTTGAATGTAGCTGCCATATAGACCGATCCCCTGATTTAGGGTTTTAGGCCCATAAAAGCCACATTTATTATCAGATTTTGTTGAAATATGGGACAGTGAGTAGAGTTAGGCCCTTCGACATCCCTTGTCAATTTGGCTCAGATCGGTCCAGATTTGGATATAGCTGCCATATAGACTGATCTCTCGATTAAAGGTTTTGGGCCCGTAAAAGGCGCATTTATTGTCCGATGTGGCCGAAATTGGGGACAGTGGGTTAAATTAAGCCCTTCGACATACTTCTGCAATATGGCACAGATCGGTTCAGATTTGGATATAGCTGTCATATAGCCCCATCTCTCGATCTAATGTTTTGGGGTCATAAAATGCGCGTTTATTGTCCGATGACGCCGAAATTTGGGACGGTGAGTTGTGTTAGACCCTTCGATATCCTTTTTAAATTTGATCCAGATCCGTCCAGATCTGCCATATAGACCGATATCCCGATTTATAGTCTTGGTCTCATAAAGTCGCATTTATAATCCGATTTCACTTAAATTTTACACAGCGACTTATGCTAAGCATTTCGACATCCGTTTAGTACATGGTTAAAATCCGTTATATTTTAGATATAGCTACTTAAAAGACCAATATTTTGTTATACGCAATTGAAAAATGACTTGTACTTATAAGTATTTGGTCCAAATCGGAACATATTTCGATATAGCTGCTATGGGGCATAAGGTATGCATTTTTCACCGGATTTTGACGAAAGGTGTTTTACATATATATATTTGTATATTTGTATGCCACCTTATGGTACCCCAAAAACACGAAATTGGTAAAAACATTTTGGGGTCAAATATTCTAGGGGGACGCCCCATCCTAAAACCCACCCGAACGGTCATGTGCACCGATTGGGACAATATGGGTATCAAATGAAAGGTATTTAAGAGTAGAGTACGAATATGGTATAAAAATGTGATTCTTAAGATTCGGGAGGTCCCCCACCCCCAAAAAAGACCAAAGAGGATACTTTCACCGCTTTGGGCAATATGGGAATCAAATGAAAGGTATTTGAGAGTAGAGTAAGAACTTGGCATTCTCTAAAACTATCTGAACCATATACAACATGGATGTCGAAAAGCCTAACAGAAGTTACTGTGTTAAACTTCAGTTAAATCGGATTATAAATGCACCTTTTTTGGGGCCACGACTTTGAATCGAGATATCGGTCTATATGGCATCTATATGCAAATCTTGATCGATCTAGACCAAATTGCCGAAATATGTGGAGGGGCTTAACTTAACTCACTGTCCCAATTTTTGACAACATCTGACACTAACGCGCCTTTTATGGGCCCAAAACATTAAATCGAGAGATCGGTCTATATGGCAGCTATATCAATATCTGGACCGATCTGAGTCAAATAGAAGGAGGATGTCGAAGGGTCTAACATAACTCACTGTCCAAAACTTTGGCGACAACGGACAATAAATGAGCTTTTTATGGGCCCAAAACCTAAACCGAGAGATCGGTCTATATGGCAGCTATATCCAAATCTGGACCGATCTGTGCCATATTGCAGAAGTATGTCAAGGGTCTTAACTTAACTTACTGACCCAAATTTCGGCGACATCGGACAATAAATGCACCTTTTATAAGCCTAAAACCTTAAATCGAGGGATCGTTCTATATAGCAGCTATATCCAAATCTGGACCGATCTGGGCCAAATTGACGAAGGGCCTGATACAACTCACTGTCCCAAATTTCAGCAAAATCGGATAATAAATGTGGCCTTTATTGGCCTAAGACCCTAAATCGGCGTATCGGTCTATATGGGGCTATATCAAGATATAGGCCGATACAGCCCATCTTTGAATTTAACCTGTTAATGACAAAAACAGAATCTGTGCACAGTTTCAGCCCAATGTCGCTATTTTTAAAGACTGTAGCGTGATTTCAACAGACAGACGGACGGACATGCCCAGATCGTCTTAGATTTTTACGCTGATCAAGAATATATATACTTTACTAGCTGACCCAGGCCCACTCCGCTGCGCCTTCTTTTACTTTATATGGAACAAACGTTTCCTTGGAATATTTATTTTCGACAATTAAAGATTTTTTAGTGAAATACCATGCTACGACAATAGTATATCGCTTGACTAACAGTTTAACAATATTGGTCTACGAATTTAAGTTTGGATATAAAGGGTACTCCCAGATGCTTGGCCCTGAAAAAATATCAGCACCGTGCTCTTCTCTCAAATACCATTCATTTAAACCCCATATTGCCAATGGCTTAAGAGGAGTTTACAGGATGAGGCGTCCCCCAGGCACATGGCCACAAAATAGGTTATCATTTGAATATTAAATTCGTATTCTACTCCCAAATACCTTTATTTGAGCCCCATATTGCGATGGTCGCTAAAAAATTGCTGTGTGTGGGGTAATTTGGGAAAGGGGTAGACCCCCAGATAATTTGTTCCGAAAATGGGTATCAGTTTTTGCTCTACCCCCAAAAACCTTTTATTTAAGCTTCACATTGACATGTTCGGTAAATATGGCCGACTTAGGGTTGTTTTGGGGATTGGGGTAGTCGCCCAAACACTGAGCGCGGAAAATATATCAGCAACGTACTCTATTCTCATATATCATTTATTTGAACCGAATATTGCCATTGGCCTCAAAATTGGATATCAAATTCGTTTTCAAATCTCATTTAAACTCCTTATTGCAAAAGTCAGCAAGTATCTCCGGTTTGGGGTATTGGCCCTAAAAACTATAAATATTTAGTTCCACTCTCTTTACGACCCAAATTGTCTTGGTGAGCAAATACGTCCTATTTGGGTGTTGTTATGGTGGTGGGACGTCCGCTAGACAGTTGGCCCCTAATGTTGATATCAGTTACGTGGTCTACTCCCAAATATCTTTAATTTGAGCCCCATATTTCTATAGTCGGCAAACATGACCGGCTTGGGGGGTGTTTTGGGGGATAAGCGGCCACTGAGTGGTTGGCCTTGAAAATATATATCGGATTAGTGTTCTACTCTTAAAACCCTCTTATTTGAGTCTTATTTTGCAATAGTCATCAAGTACTTCCTATTTGGGCGGTGTTGTGGGGGTGGGGTGGCCCCATAGACACTTTTCCCGAATATTGATATCAGATTCGTGCTTTACTTCCAAAGACCTTTCATTTGAGCCCCATATGGCTATGGTCGTAAATTTGTCCCCTTTGGGGGAGTTTTTGAGGAGATGCTGGCCCCCAAAACTTGGTCCCATATTTGGATATCAGATTCTAACTCTATACTCAAATACCTTTTATTTAAGACCCATATTCCCATGGTCAGTAAATAAGTCCAGTTTGGGAGGTGTTTTGGGGAAGGGGTCCACCCCCCGAAATGTGATCCCACATTTGGATATCATATTCGTATTCTACTCGCAAATACCTTTCATTTGAGTCCCATATTGCCATTATCGGTATATGTCCGATTTAGGGGTGTTTTGGGGGTTGGGTGGTGTTGTGGGGGTGGGGTGGTGTTGTGGGGGTGGGGTGGCCCCATAGACACTTTTCCCGAATATTGATATCAGATTTGTGCTTTACTCCCAAATACCTTTCATTTGAGCCCCATGTGGATATGGTCGTATCGTATCATTTGATTCGACAAATGGATATCAGATACGTTTTCTTATCCTAAATACCTTTCGTTTGAGTCGCATATTGCCGTGATTGGTGTAAATATATGTTTGATAGGTTTTAGGGTGGGGCTGCCCCCCTAGGTACCCCATCCGAAATTTGGACATCAAATTTTTATTTTTAGGGTATAATATGAGAGCACACACAATTTCGCTTAAATCGCACCACCCATCTCCGAGATCTGGCGTTTCTGAAAATTAGGGTAGGGGGGAGGGTCCTTCAGATACCAAAAAATTTAGTACCCTTTTTTCACCACGGGATCATTATGTACCATCTGTGAAAATTTCAAGAAAACCGTTTCTGAGTCTATAAAGAACACACAAACATACAAACAAACAAACCTACAAACAAACACCAATTGATTTATATATATATATATATATATATATATATATATAAAGGGTGATTTTTTTGAGGTTAGGATTTTCATGCATTAGTATTTGACAGATCACGTGGGATTTCAGACATGGTGTCAAAGAGAAAGATGCTCAGTATGCTTTGACATTTCATTATGAATAGACTTACTAACGAGCAACGCTTGCAAATCATTGAATTTTATTACCAAAATCAGTGTTCGGTTCGAAATGTGTTCATTCACCGTAACGTTGCGTCCAACAGCATCTTTGAAAAAATACGGTCCAATGATTCCACCAGCGTACAAACCACACCAAACAGTGCATTTTTCGGGATGCATGGGCAGTTCTTGAACGGCTTCTGGTTGCTCTTCACTCCAAATGCGGCAATTTTGCTTATTTACGTAGCCATTCAACCAGAAATGAGCCTCATCGCTGAACAAAATTTGTCAAAATTTGAACACATTTCGAACCGAACACTGATTTTCGTAATAAAATTCAATGATTTGCAAGCGTTGCTCGTTAGTAAGTCTATTCATGATGAAATGTCAAAGCATACTGAGCATCTTTCTCTTTGACACCATGTCTGAAATCCCACGTGATCTGTCAAATACTAATGCATGAAAATCCTAACCTCAAAAAAATCACCCTTTATATATATATATATATTTTTTGGTGTCTGAGGTGTCTCGCGACAGGACATGTTTCCCGATTGGGACAATATGGGTATCAAACGAAATATATTGGGAAGCTTAGTATACATCTATTATAAGAATTTGATCCGTAGTGTCAAGGGGCCCTCCCCAATCCAAAAAACCCTCAAAACTGGCATAAATGTCCAACGTCACAACGTGGGTATCGAATGAAAGATCTTTGGAACTTGAATGCGAATCTAGCATGCACAATTAGGACAGAGTCTGGGACCGGCCCACCCACTAAATACCCTTCAATAGGACATTTAGTTCCATCGGGATAATATTTAAATTACAAGAAAGGTCTATGACAGTATATTTCGAATCTAATGTTGGTATAAGGATTTAATATCTTGGTCACGTCCTACCGTTCCGCAGGACATTAGATCGCTACAATAAAAGACACAAATAAATTGTCGTTTGATTTTTAGCGTCGGGGCAACCGACGCTCTCTTCCCAATAAATGCAACGCCAAACTGTCATGTAGGATGACCGAGAATATATTATACTCAAATTAATGGACGTGTCAGAGGGCAATCCCCGCTCCCCTATCCTACCAAAAAAAAAAGGAAATAGGAATAATATATGAATAGTATGAAGTAATATATGAAGGCCGCTCAGGATAGAATAGGACAGAAGTAAAAGGTCATTGGTAGTAGAGTACACTTTCTACCCTCAAATTGGGATGGACACAGGAGGACCTGGGGATCTTTAAGAATTAGGTATCCCAAGTGGTCGCTTTTAAATATGATTTTGAATGTATTGTAGATAACCAATAAAAAAAATTATTTAGTGTGAATCTGAACGAGACCCCCTAGCCCTGAATATCTTGATAGCCACCTTCAAAATGCTTGACATTATGGGGCTCAAACAAAATCGTGCTCTAGCACGATGCTGCTCTTAATTCAGGGTCCGCCTCTAAATTCCCTTCAACCCGGTCATGAGATAATTTTCCCTTTTGCCTATGCACGGTACAAAAAAAGATAAAGTGACTTCTTTTTTTCAAACAAAAGGGCTAGAACAGAATTAATTTATTCAAACAGTAAAGTTTGGAAAAAGGTTACACAATTTATAAGTCAAAGTACTTATCGATGTTGATCGCTTGGAGGTCCAAAAAGAAGAGAGAGTTTTAAAATAGAACAAAACTTAAAAAGGCTTAAAATCTAATAGAAAATGTATATATCGTACATATTTACTTATTATATGTTACATGAAAATAAACCAACTTATGTGGCGAATGCATGTATGTCCAATCAAACTTAGTTCCAGCATGTTTGATGTTGGGAGTCATTAACTACCTATTGTATTTATTTGAATTCCAAGCTATGGTTTGATCGTTGCACATGCATTCGCAATGTAAAGCAAAAATACTAAAGTGCGTGTGATTATGCATAGGCGTATTGATCTGCGTGCTGCTATTCTGTAATCCCAGATATGTGGTTGTTGTTACGGTCTATATCAAACTAGGTCTTTGCTTAGCCTCTACAGTAGGGGGTGGCGACGCACAAGCTGCTGGAGTATAAGTATGCACATAAGAGGCAAGAGGGGTAATGAGAACGCCCACGCAGATCAGTACGCATATTGCAGAGCTAATTTTAAATAAATAGAAAAACTTTATAGTTTAGAGAAGTTAGAAATAAGCAAATGATGTTATTTATGATAATAATGAGCAGTTGCCTTGGAAGATTTAAAATAATTAGAAAAGTATTTGCGGTAATGTTGGTCGATGAGTTGATGACAAGCTGTTGGAGTAATTTTGATGAGAATAGTTGATGATGACCGGTAGGAAAAATGTTAATAAGTTGATGCATGTAAGCTATTTGGATGTGGTTTGAAATATGATGTATTTTTCGCAATACCTACCAGGACGATAAATAATAGGTATTTGATAGTATAAAACGAATTTGATAATAGAAAACAAATGTGATATCCCAAAAACTCCCCCTTAACCAATGGCAATTGGGGCTCAAATTAAAGAAATTAGAAAGTAGGACAAATCAACACCTACCATCTCTTCGTTGACTACAAAGCCGCCTTCGATACTCCCTTACTTTCGAAGGTATTTCAAGCCATGTCTGAGTTTGGTATCCCTGCAAAATTAATAAGACTCTGCAGGATGACACTTGCTGATACTTGTTCCTCAGTAAGAATAGAAAAGAATCTCCCCGAACCATTTAATACCAAACGAGGTTACAAACAAGGAGACAGCCTATCGTGTGATCTCTTTAATATCCTGCTGGCACACTAATCACAAGAGAACACATGCAATTCGCCTATACCGACGACATCGATATCATAGGTCGGTCACCGGAAGTAGTAACTGCAGCCTTCGAAAGAATCGAAAGAGAGTCAGTGAAAATGAGTCTGGCAGTAAATGGAGATAAGACGAAATGGATGGTTTCAACTCCCAAACAGCATTGCACAACCAAGCAGATAAAGAAAATGGAGAAAGTTGGGAACCATAACTTTGAGACAGTCAGTGACTTTATCTACCTCGGCACCGCCGTAACCGAAACGAATGACACCAGTTTTGAGATTAAGCGAAGATTAATACTGGCAAACAGATGCTACTTTGAACTAAGTAAGCAGTTTAGAAACAAGGCCACCTCTCGACAGATGAAGATTACACTATACCAGACACTGATACTAGCCGTGCTGTTATATGGTTCTGAAGCATGTGTACTTGTGAAAGCAGATGAGGCAGTGCTTGGAGTATTTGAGACAATGATTCTTCGTAAAATATATGGACCAGTTTGCGTAAACGGAGAATATAGGCGACGTATGCACCACGAGCTGTATGACGACGATAACATAGTTACACGCATCAAAATACAACGGCTGCGTTGGCTAGGTCATGTTGTCAGAATGGATGAAGAAGCTCCAGCAAAGAAGTCTTTTGAAAGCAAACACGGTGGTACACGCAAACCGGGAAGACCAAAAGCCCGATGGAAAGATCAAGTTGTGAGAGACACCTCTAAACTTGGTGTCAGAGATTTTAGAATGAGCGCAGAAGATCGAGGCGCTTGGAACGCTATTCTACGTTCGGCTAGTAGAACAAAAATTCTGTCATAGTTAATTAAAGTAAAGTAAGTAAGAGAGTTGAGCACGATGCTGATATTTTTAAGTACGGGCTAATGCTGGCATCATTTGTCAGATACTATGCCATGTAAAACTTCTCTCCAAAGAGGACTCGCACTGCGGCACGCTGTTCGGCTCGGTTATAAAAAGGAGACCGCTTATCAGCAAAATGGAATATAAACCAATAATGACGAAATGGGACCTAAATGAAAGGTATTTGAGACCAGAGCACGAATTTGACATATGGGGATCCGCCTCGCTCTCAAAAACTCCCCCATACCAGATATATTTACCGACCATGGCAATATACGGCTCCCATGAAAGGTATTTGGGAAAAGAGCACCTTTATAATTTCCACAATGGCGCGAAATATCTGAAAGGCCGTACCTGCACCCCCAAACAGGATTTATTTCCTGATGTGACCGTATAGAGCTCAGAAAAAACAAGTAAAAGCGTGCTAAGTTCGGCCGGGCCGAATCTTATATACCCTCCACCATGGATCGCATTTGTCGAGTTCTTTTCCCGGCATCTCTTCTTAGGCAAAAAAGGATATAAGAAAAGAGTTGCTCTGCTATTAAAACGATATCAAGATATGGTCCGGTTCGGACCACAATTAAATTATATGTTGGAGACCTGCGTAAAATTTCCGCCAATTCGTATAAGAATTGCGCCCATTGGGGCTCACGAAGTAAAATAGAGAGAACGATTTATATGGGATCTGTATCGGGCTATAGACCGATTCAGACCATAATAAACACGTTCGTTGATGGTCATGAGAGGATCCGTCGTACAAAATTTCAGGCATATCGAATAATAATTGCGACCTCTAGGGGTCAAGAAGTCAAGATCCCAGATCGGTTTATATGGCAGCTATATCAGGTTATGAACCGATTCGAACCTTATTTGACACAGTTGTTGAAAGTAAAAATAAAATACGTCATGCAAAATTTCAGCCAAATCGGATAGGAATTGCGCCCTCTAGAAGCTCAAGAACTCAAATCCCCAGATCTGTTTATATGACATCTATATAAGGTTATGGACCGATTTCAACCATACTTGGCACAATTGTTGGATATCATAACGAATTACTTCGTGCAAAAATTCATTCAATCGGATAAGAATTGTGCCCTCTAGAGGCTCAAGAAGTCAAGACCCAAGATCGGTTTATATGGCAGCTATATCAAAACATGGACCGATTTAAACCATACTTGGCACAGTTGTTGCATATCACAACAAAACACGTCGTGCGAAATTCCATTCCAATCGGATAAGAATTGCGCACTCTAGAGGTTCAAGAAGTCAAGACCCAAGATCGGTTTATATGTCAGCTATATCAGGTTATTAACCGATTTGAACCATACTTGGCACATTTATTGGATATCATAATAAAACACGTCGTGCAAAATTTCATCCCAATCGGATAAGAATTGCGCACTCTAGAGGCTCAAGAAGTTAAGACCCAAGATCGGTTGATATGGCAGCTATATCAGGTTATGGACCGATTTGAACCATACTTGGCACAGTTGTTGGATATTATAACAAAACACGTCGTGCAAAATTTCATTCTGATCGGATAAGAATTACGCACTCTAGAGGTTCAAGAAGTCAAGACCCAAGATCGGTTTATATTTATGTCAGCTATATCAGGTTATTAACCGATTTGAACCATACTTGGCACATTTATTGGATATCATAATAAAACACGTCGTGCAAAATTTCATCCCAATCGGATAAGAATTGCGTACTCTAGAGGCTCAAGAAGTCAAGACCCAAGATCGGTTTATATGGCAGCTATATCAGGTTATGAACCGATTTGAACCATACTTTGCACAGTTGTTGGATATCAAAACAAAACACGTCGTGCAAAATTTCATTTTAATCGGATAAGAATTGCGCACTCTAGAGGCTCAAGAAGTCAAGACCCAAGATCGGTTTATATGGCAGCTATATCAGGTTATGAACCGATTTGAACCATACTTGGCACAGTTGTTGAATATAATAACAAAACACGTCGTGCAATATTTCATTCTGATCGGATAAGAATTGCGCACGCTAGAGGCTCAAGAAGTCAATACCCAATATCGGTTTATATGGCAGCTATATCAGGTTATGGGCCGATTTGAACTATACATGGCACAGTTGTTGGATATCATAGCAAAACACGTCGTTCAAAATTTCATTCCAATCGGATAAGAATTGCGCACTCTAGAGGCTCAAGAAGTCAAGACCCAAGATCGGTTTATATGGCAGCTATATCAAAACATGGACCGATAAGACCCATTTACAATACCAACCGACCTACACTTATAAGAAGTATTTGTGCAAAATTTCAAGCGGCTTGCTTTACTCCTTCGGAAGTTAGCGTGCTTTCGACAGACAGACGGACGGACGGACGGACGGACGGACGGACGGACAGACGGACGGACGGACGGACAGACGGACGGACATGGCTAGATCGACATGAAATGTCGCGACGATGAAGAATATATATACTTTATGGGGTCTCAGACGAATATTTCGAGTAGTTACAAACAGAATGACGAAATTAGTATACCCCCATCTTATGGTGGACGGTATAAAAAGAGAGTGAAAGAAGGCGCAGCGGAGCGGGCCCTGTCCAGCTAGTCTTCTTACATATAAAAATCAATTTGTGTTTGTTTGTAGGTTTATTTGTTTGTTTGTGTGTTCCTTATAGACTCAGAAACGGCTGAACCGATTTTCTTGAAATTTTCATAGATGGTGCACAATAACCCAGTGGTGAAAATAGGGTACTAAATTTTTTGATATCTGAATACCCTAATATTCAGAAACGCCAGATCTCGGAGATGGGTGGTGCGATTTATGCGAAATTTTGTGTGCTCTCATATAGTACCCTAAAAATAAAAATTTGGTATCAAAATTTCGGATGGGGTACCTAGGGGGCTGCCACACCCTAAAATCTACCAAACATATATTTAGGCCAATCACGGCAATATGGGACTCAAATGAAAGGTATTTAGGATAAGAAAACGTATCTGATATCTAATTGTAGGACCACGTGCTAGGGGGACCACCCCAAGCCCCAAAACACCCCTAAATCGCGTATATTTACCAACCATGGCAATATGGGACTCAAATGAAAGGTATTTGCGAGTAGAATACAAATCTGATATCCAAATGTGGGACCACGTTTCTGGGGGTCCACCCCTTCCCCTAAACACCCCCCAAACTGGACTTATTCACTGACCATGGCAATATGGGGCTTAAATAAAAGGTATTTGAATGTAGAATTCGAATTTGATATCCAAATATGGGATCAAGTATTTGGGGGGCCGCCTCTCACCAAAAAACATCCCCCAAAGGGGACAAATTTACGACCATAGAAATATGGGGCTCAAATGAAAGGTCATTGGGAGCAAAGCACGACTTTGATATCAATATTCGGGAAAAGTGTCTATGGGGCCACGCCACCCCCACAACACCACCTAAATAGTAAGTATTTTCTGACTATTACAACATGAGGCGCAAATAAGAGGGTTTTTAAAGTGGAACACGAATCCGATATATATTTTCAAGGCCAACTCACTGAGTGGCCGCCCATCCCCCAAAACATCCCGAAGCCGATCATGGTGTTTGAGAGTACACCCAGATCTGATATCAACATTAGGGACCAACTGTCTAGGGGACGTCCCACCACCATAACAACCCCCAAATAGGACGTTTTTAGTCACCAAGACAATTTGGGTCTTAAAGATAGTGAAACTAAATATATATATATTTTCGGGCCAATACCCTAAACCTGACATATTTGCTGACTTTTGCAATAAGGAGTTTAAATGAGATTAGAAAACGAATTTGATATCCAATTTTGAGTCCAATGTCAATATGGGGTTCAAAAAAATCATATGTAGATATATGAGAATATAGCACGTTGCTGACATATTTTCCGGGCTTAGTGTTTGGGTGACCACCCCAATCCCCAAAACACGCCCAAATCGGGCATAATTAGCGACCGTGTCAATGTGGAGCTTAAATTAAAGGTATTGGGGGGTAGAGCAAGAATTGATACCTATTTTCGGGACCAATTTCTGGGGCTATACCCCTTTCCCAAAATACCCCACAAACAAAAATTTTTTACTGACCATCGCAATATGCGGCTCATATAAACGTATTTGCGAGTAGAATAGAAATTTGATATCCAAGTGTAGGACCATGTATTTAGGGCATCACCCCTTCCCCAAAACACTCCCCAAAGGATAAAATTTCGACCAAGCCAATATGTGGTTGAAATGAAAGGTAATTTAGATTAGAAAACGAATTTGATAATCTATTTTGGGGTCGTGTGTTTGGGGGACGCCTCATCGTGTAAACTTCCTTTAAACCAATGGCAATATGGGGTTTAAATAAATGGTATTTGAAAAAAAGAGCACGATGCTGATATTTTTTCAGGACCAAATGTCTGGGGGACCACCTCACCCCCGAAAACACCCCTAAATCAGATATCAAGAGAATATCGGGCTGAAATAAAGTATGTTAAGAATGGAGTACACCTTACATCCAAAGTTAAAGGTGCTTATATTGTTAAACTGTTAGTCAAGCGATATACTATTGTCGTAGCATGGTATTTCACTAAAAGCTCTTTAATTGTCGAAAACAAATATTCCAAGGAGAATTTTGTTCCATATAAAGTAAAAAAATGCGCAGCGAAGCGGGCGGGTCAGCTAGTATGTAATAAAAGTTGGTCAGACTCCTTGAAGGTCTCTAAGCAGTAGTTTAACGTTATATTCCTATTTTTACTGTTTTATAGAAATTAAATTGTTGCGCTTTGTTTGTTTGTTTGTCTGTTGTGTATAGACTCAAAACCAGGCTGAACCGATTTTTATGAAATTTTCACAGATGGTGGTCAAACTCCACCCCGGTGGAAATAGGCAACTTAATTTTTTGATATCGGAAGGGGGAGTCGGAGCCTCACCGATTTAAGGGAAATTTTGTATGCCACCTTATGATACTTCGAAAACTCGAAATTGGTATAACATTTTGGGGTGAAATAACTAGGGGTCGCCGCATCTCAAAACCCACCCGAACGAACATGTTTACCAACTGGGACATTTGTGTATCAAATGAAAGGAATTTGGAAGTTGAGTACACATATGTTATAAAAATTTGTTCCATGGTGTCTAAGGGGCCTCCCCAACCTTAAAAACACCTAAAACGGGCATGAACGTAATGAAAGGTCTTTGGGATTTCACTTCGAATATGATATACACATTTGGGACAGAGTCTGACACCGGCCCACCCACTAAATACCCTTCAATAGGACATGTAGTTCGATCGGGGTTATATGAGAATATGGGTCGGGTCCTGTAGAACGTGGCAATTAAGGACTCAAATACATTGTCTTTCGGGACTTATTTTCTGACAGTGCCAGTACAGGGCTCAGACAAAATAAGAGGGGGAAAGAGGCGCAGCGGAGCGGGCCCACTTCAGCTATTCTCTATATAAATAAATGACCTGCCCGATGTTATATCTGCCTGCAAAATGCAAATGTAAGCTGATGATGTCCACTGCTGCAAATTCAGTGACATACAATACTGTGTATTGGACATTAATAATGATATCATTAAATTCATCAAACATTAAGCAGATTCTAATAAGCAAGAGAAATGTATCAATTACTGAAAGTGCTCGTATTAAAATCTGCAACTCTATGATAAGCCATGTTCTGTCAGATACAAACCTTGGTCTAACTTTTATCATGGACAAACCGTATTAGTGCAAATATTGGTAAAGTCAGTGGTATGTTGTGCAATCTGTGGACAGTTCGATTGTCAACTCCTTTTGATATAAGAATGCTGATTGCGCAATCTTACTTAATAACAACTCTGTTATATGGATGTGAAGTGTTGGCATGTTGTGATTCAGATGAAAGTAAAAAACTCAAAGTTGCTTACAATGACACAACAAGATATGTATTTAATAAAAGATGGCCGCACCACATATCACACTGCACGCCAGCTTGTTACCTTGCATTTGAATGATTATTTAAAGTAAAATGCGTTCTTCTTCCGAAGTATGATTTTTACACCAAAGAATCTAAATATCTTTACCAATATTTACAATTTGCACGAACAAGATTTGAAACCCAAATATCAGAGCGACAATTCCTTGTTAACATTACACGTCTCTGGAACAACCTACTAGGAAATCTAAAATATGTAAGCAATGCTAATACATTTAAAAAGAAAGTTTTGTGACCATCTTAAGTTATATTTTCAACCTGTATTTAATGTGTATTTGTATACCCTCCACCATAGGATGGGGGGTATACTAATTTCGTCATTCTGTTTGTAACTACTCGAAATATTCGTCTGAGACCCCATAAAGTATATATATTCTTGATCGTCGCGAAATTTTATGTCGATATAGCCATGTCGGTCCGTCTGTCCGTCCGTCCGTCTGTCTGTCGAAAGCACGCTAACTTCTGAAGGAGTAGAGCTAGCCGCTTGAAATTTTGCACAAATACTTCTTATTAGTGTAGGTCGGTTGGTATTGTAAATGGGCCATATCGATCTATGTTTTGATATAGCTGCCATATAAACTGATCTTGGGTCTTGATTTTTGAGCCTCTAGAGTGCGCAATTCTTATCCGATTTGAATGAAATTTTGCACGACGTATTTTGTTATGATATCCAACAATTGTGCCAAGTATGGTTCAAATCGGTCCATAACCTGATATAGCTGCCATATAAACCGATCTTGGGTCTTGACTTCTTGAGCCTCTAGAGTGCGCAATTCTTATCCGATTTGAATGAAATTTTGCACGACGTATTTTGTTATGATGTCCAACAACTGTGCCAAGTATGGTTCAAATCGGTCCATAACCTGATATAGCTGCCATATAAACCGATCTTGGGTCTTGACTTCTTGAGCCTCTAGAGTGCGCAATTCTTATTCGATTTGAATGAAATTTTGCACGACGTGTTTTGGTATGATATCCAACAATTGTGCAAAGTATGGTATAAATCGGTCCATAACCTGATATAGCTGCCATATAAACCGATCTTGGGTCTTGACTTCTTGAACCTCTAGAAGGCGCAAATCTTATCCGATTGGAATGAAATTTTGCACGACGTATTTTGTTGTGATATCCAAAAATTTTGTCAAGTATGGTTCAAATCGGTTCATAATCTGGTATAGCTGTCATATAAACCGATCTTGGGTCTTAACTTCTTGAGCGTCTAGAGGGCGCAATTATCGTTCGATTTAACTAAAATTTTGCACGTAGTGTTTTGGTATTACTTTCAACAACTATGCTAAGTATGATTCAAATCGGTTCATAATCTGGTATAGCTGTCATATAAACCGATCTTGGATCTTGACTTCTTGAGCCAAGTGATGGCGCAATTCTCATCCGATTTGGCTTAAATTTTGCATGAGGTGTTTTGTTATGACTTCCAATAACTGTGCTAAGTATGGCCTAAATCGATATAGAACCTGATATAGCTGCCATATAAACCGATCTGGGATCTTGACTTCTCGAACCTCTAGAGGGCGCAATTCTCATCCGATTTGGCTGAAATTTTGTACAAGGCCTTCTCTCATGACCTTCAATATACGTGTCTAGTATTGTCTGAATCGATCAATAGCTTGATACAGCTCCCATATAAACCTATCTCCCGATTTTGCTTCTTAAGCCCTTACAAGGCGCAATTTTTATCCGAATGAACTGAAATATTACACAATGACTTCTACAATGTCAATCAGCATTCAATTATGGTCCAAATCGGACTATAACTTGATATAGCTCCAATAGGATAACAGCTCTTATTCAATTATTATTATTTGTCTAAAAAGAGATACCGCGCATAGAACTCGACAAATGCGATCAATGGAGGAGGGTATATAAGATTCGGCCCGGCCGAACTTAGCACGCTCTTACTTGTTGTTACATATTATGGTCAGTGGGTACATTTATATTCTTGATCGTGGTAAAATTTTAAGACGATTTAACGACGTTCGTGATTCTGTGCTTTCGATGCCCTTCACCTCGGGTATATATGTAAACCACCTTTCATCAAAATCCGGTGAAAATTGCATACCTTATCTCCCACAGCACTTCGATATAATCACATGTTCAAATTTGGACCATATACTAAAAAGTACAAGTCATTGTTCAATTGTGTATAACAAAATAATGGTCTTTTTAGTAGCTATAACTAAAAAAACGATATGAATCATATACGACACGAATGTCGAAAAGCCTAACATAAGTCACTGTGTCAAATTTCAGTGAAATCGGATTATAAATGCGCCTTTTATGGGGCCAAGACTTTAAATCGAGATATTTGGACCAAGTTGTAGAAAAATGTCGAAGAGCCTAACACAACTCACTGTCTTAAATTTGGGCGAAATCGGACAATAAATCCGCCTTTTATGGACCTAAAACCTTAAATTGAGAGATCGGTCTATATGGCAGCTATATGCAAAACTGAACCGATCAGGGCCAAATTAAAAAAAGATGTGGAAGGACCTAAGATAACTAACTGTCCCAAATACCAGCAAAATCGGATAGTGAATGTGGCTTTTATACCCTTAAGACCCTAAATCGGAGGACCGGCTGAAATTTTTACAACGATTTGGACAACGGTTTCTCCCATGACCTTCATCATGCATGTCAAGTATGGTATGAATCGGTCTATAGCCCTATACAGCTTTCATATAAAACGATCTGCCTATTTAACCTGTTGAGCCCCTAAAGGGCGCAATTCTTATTCGAATTGGCTGAAATTTTACACAATTTCTACTACGGTCTCCAACATTCAGTTCAGTTATGACCCTAATCGGACCATTATTTTATATAGCTTCAATAGTGTAGCAGTTCTTATCTTTTATCCTTTATTTGCCTAAAAATATATACCGGGAAAAGAACTCGACAAATACGATCCATGGTGGAGGGAATATAAGATCCGGCCCGGCCGAACTTAGCACGCTTTAACTTGTTCTGGATGCATTGGTAGCTCTTGCAATACTTCTGGCTGGTTTTCAATCTAAAATCGACAATTCTGCTTATTTACGTACCTATTGAGCCAAAAAGGAGCTTCGTCTTTAAATTGTAAGAAGGGCACGATGAACTTTTTTAACAGAGCACCATGAATCGTCTTGCAACGTTTGCAAATTATTGAATTTTATTATCAAAATGCGTGCTTTTTTAGGAAATTTCATTTGCTCATTTTTGGCCCAATGGGTACGTAAATAAAAAGAATTGTTGGTTTTGGAGTGAAGATCAGTCAGAAGTATTGCAAGAGCTACCAATGCATCCAGAAAAAGTCACAGTTTGACGAGGTTTAAGGGCTGGTGGCATCAGTGGACCGTACTTCTTCAAATATGATGGGAATTGTAACGTAACTTTGAATGGTGAGCGCTACCATGAGATGATATCCAACTTTTTTTGTTGCTCAAAATGCAAGATCTTTACTTATTGAGAGGCGAGTTCGTTGAACATTTTATTTCACATTCGGACCATTTTAGGCTCAGTCCCGGCCAACGTTTTCATGAAATAATCTTCAAACATTAAATTATATGGACCGTACTATCGACCTAAATAAAAATGTCATGAATTTTGAGTTGTTTTTTTTTATGCCCACCCCAAAGGATGGGGGTACACTAATTTTGTCATTCTGTTTGCAACACATCGAAATATCCATTTCCGACTCTATAAAGTATATATATTCTCGATCAGCGTAAAAATCTAAGACGATCTAGCCATGTCCGTCCGTCTTTCCGTCTGTCTGTTGATATCACGCTATAGTCATTAAAAATAGAGATATTGAGCCGAAATTTTGCACAGGTTATTTTTTTGTCCATAAGCAGGTTAAGTTAAAAGTTTTGGGCCCATAAAAGGCGCATTTATTGTTCGATGTCGCCGAAATTTGGGACAGTGAGTTAAGTTAAGCCCCTTGACATCCTTCTTCAATTTGACTCAGATCGGTCCAGATTTGGATATAGCTGCCATATAGACCGATCTCTCGATTTAATGGTTTGGGCCCATAAAAGGCGTATTTATTGTTCGATGTTACCGAAATTTGGGACAGAGAGCTAAGTTAAGCCCCTCCACATTTTTCGGCAATTTAGTCTAGATCGGTCAAGATTTGCATATAGCTGCCATAAAAACCGATATCTCGATTTAAAGCCTTGGCCCCCAAAAAGGCGCATTTATAATCCGATTTCACTGAAATTTGACACAGTGACTTATGTTAGGCTTTTCAACATCCGTGTCGTATATGGTTCAGATCGGTTTATTTTTAGATATAGCTACTTAAAAGACCAATATGTTGTTATACACAATTGAACAATGACTTGTACTTATAAGTATTTGGTTTAAATCGGAACATATTTCGATATAGTTTCTATGGACCCTAAGGTATGCATTTTTCACCGGATTTTGGCGAAATGTGGTTTATGTATATACTGGAGGTGGTGGTTATCCAAAGTTCGGCCTGGCCGAACTTAACGCCTTTTTATTTGTTTTTTGAAAATCTTTTTTTAGCTCTCACCCTTTATTTAACGAAGGATTTTTCTCTCAAATCTTCAAGTACTTCCTCATCTGATTTCGTTAATACCCATTCTTCGGAGTCATACAACAGAACGGGTAGTCTCAGTGTCTTGTATAGTGAAATTATCGACTGTCGAGATGTGGCTTTGCATCTCATCTGCTTGCTTAATCCAAAGTCGCATCTGTTAGCCATTATGCAATGCAAATTTGCCCATGAACCTTCCACTAAGCAACAGGGAAAAACTTCTCACGTATCATTGGGTGCTGTCCGATTCAAGTTTAAGCAGACAATCTCAAAGTTGTTAGGTTAGGTAAAGTTGAAAAGAGGTTGCGGATATAAATTCGCCCCATACCATTATGGACATACACGTAATCCAGTGATCGTCTTCTTGGGCGCTTGAAATTCTACAAAATAACCACGAAAAAGAAAATCTTAGCTGGGAATGGAGTGCTACTAACCAATCCCTATTTCTTTCCCATACCACGCCCCTAAGTTGGTTCAGGTCTGGTATCGTAAAAAAAAAAAAAAAAAAAAAAAAACTTATGTACTGGTGTCTGTTAGACACGAATGCCGGGCAATGACTTTGGACATGCTCCAACGTCTCATCATCTTTTCGTCGTCCTACCGACCATTTCGCTGTTCCACAGTGTTAGCAGATATGACCCGGCACTCAAACGATGCAGATTGTGCCATCCTCAGAAAAGCCGTTAATTTCCTTCTTACACTCCAAGACTGTTCATGACCTTACCGTCCAGGTCGTTATTGCGCTGATGGCCAATTTATTGTCCGTTAAGATGTTCACACTCAACGTCCTCGCGGATTTCCGCCAGCAGGATCGTATTATGGTCAGCAGTCCATAACAGATCTCAGTCCCTGGGTTCTCAATGTGGACCCAGGACTACTTTGTCCTCTAGCTTTGATCCAATTGCATAGCATGATCTTTCAGATGGCATTATCAGAGTTCTGCCAATCCAAGACTGTGCCTCTTGCAGCAATGTCTCGCACTCGATTTCAAATGTTATCCCGGGTATGCGATTGGAAATCTCATCCAATCCATCCGGGTTTGCTATCGTCGCCTCGATTATACCGCGAAGGTATGCCCTGCTCCGATCCTCTATCCATTCTCCCGTCGCCGTAGGTCTCATAGCCGCAGTGGGTGCGTCAGACTTAATCTTTATGTCTTTGTGTCGGATATCTAGAATAACAGCCAGTGCCCTAGTGGGCGTGGTGCTCATCGCTCTACCTATGGCAAGGCAACATGTTTACTGAACCTGTTGTATTATCCGCAGTCCACCAAACCACTGAGGCGTAAAAAAGTACTGGCCTATTGGCCTACGGCCCGTCTACGTAGTGTCCAACATCTTTGAGCCTTCTCAGTACGCCTGTCAAAGATCAACGCTTGCCCTATACACCTGCAAGAGAGCCATTAGCAAAGTTTGGGGTTTAAGCCGCGTATTATGCTCTGGATATATACTGCAGTTGTCAGACCTATAATGCTAAATGGTGTTGTGGTTTGTTGGCGTTACAAAAGTCCACCTACTGTTCAATACACAGCCGGATCCAAAGGGTGGCTTGATTGTGTATCACTGCCGCACTGAATTTAATGCTACACCTAATGCCACTAGACATTGCGGCTATAAAAATTGCTGCGAACACTGAAGCAAAGGGACCTTTTCCTTTAGTCATGCGATGCGGAGGTTCTAAACTAGACGATCAGGTGGAACTTGAACTGGTCATATCGGAAAAGTTATCCGACCACTACAGTGTCTATCAAGAGGAGATACTTGCAATTAAATAAGTGGTGGAATGGGAAAGATATGATGTCATAAGGACGATTGGCATAAATATCGTCTCAGACGGCCGCTTAATCTTTGGGATCATATTTCTGAATTCAAACCCCCCCCCCCCCACTTTAGGCACTTAGATCTTTGAGAACTTATCCAATTTTGGGAATGTGAACATTCGCTAGTTGTTGGGCTTTTTAAGCGAACTGAAACGTTCAACTGTAGGAGCTAGAAGATATCTACCTTCTCCTATTCATCTGGTACTACAATAGGCGAAAACGTCTGAGTCTGACAGCCGACTGTCACATAAACCTAACCCATTCTAACCTGACAAAATTTTGCTAAAAGTTTACTGTTTTGTTAAAGACAGACTTTTTTAAGTACAAAAAATTATCCTCAATGAAAACTAATATTCGCATTTCTAATTAACATGCCAACTGTGGATTTACTTGAACATAAATATATAAGCAAATAACTTGTAAAGACTCCTTCCGAAAATATGTATGCCAATAAAACTTTTGACTTTCTTCGCAATCTCTTCCTTTTGTGAACCTAAAAGCATTTATCAATATTAGTGGGTGGTCATTCTGACCACAAAATACAAAAATGGCATTGATTTCTATGTCCGTTGTTTACAAATAGTTTTGACATAAAAATGATTCCGAGATGTCTTGTTGAATGGTTTGCGGGAAGCATTGAAAAATGGAGAAAAAAAGAATAATGTAAAGAAGAAATTTCATAAGTTTTGGCCTATTTTGCTATTCTTGGCAATATGTATAGAACAAGTAAAAGCGTGCTAAGTTCGTCCGGGCCGAATCTTACATACCTTCCACCATGGATCGCATCTCCTTCTTCTCCCGGCATCTCTTCTTAGGCAAAAAAGGATAAAAGAAAAGATTTGCTCTGCTTTTATTATATTATTACATGTTGGAGACCTGTGTAAAATGACAGCCAATTCGAATAAGAATTGCGCCCATTGAGGGCTCAAGAAGTAAAATAAAGAGATCGATTTATATGGGAGATGTATCGGGCTAAAGACCGATTCAGATCATAATAAACATGTATGTTGATGGTTATGCGAAGATCCGTAGTACATAATTTCAGGCAAATCGGATAATAATTGCGACCTCTAGAGGCTCAAGAAATCAAGATCCCAGATCGGTTTATATGTCAGCTATATCAGGTTATGAACCGATTTGAACCATACTTGGCACATTTATTGGATATCACAATAAAACACGTCGTGCCAAATTTCATCCCAATCGGATAAGAATTGCGCACTCTAGAGGCTCAAGAAGTTAAGACCCAAGATCGGTTGATATGGCAGCTATATCAGGTTATCGACCGATTTGAACTATACTTGACACAGTTGTTGGATATCATAATAAAACACGTCGTGCAAAATTTCATCCCAATCGGATAAGAATTACGCACTCTAGAGGCTCAAGAAGTTAAGACCCAAGATCGGTTGATATGGCAGCTATATCAGGTTATTAACCGATTTGAACCATACTTGGCACAGTTGTTGGATATCATAATAAAACACGTCGTGCAAAATTTCATCCCAATCGGATAAGAATTGCGCACTCTAGAGGCTCAAGAAGTTAAGACCCAAGATCGGTTGATATGGCAGCTATATCAGGTTATGGATCGATTTGAACTATACTTGACACAGTTGTTGGATATCTAATAAAACACGTCGTGCAAAATTTCATCCCAATCGGATAAGAATTGGGCACTCTAGAGGCTCAAGAAGTCCAGTCCCCAGATCTGTTTATATGAAAGCTATATCAGGTTATGAACCGATTTGAACCATTCGTGGCACAGTTGTTGGATAACATAACAAAACACGTTGTGCAAAATTTCATTACAATCGGATAAGAATTGCGCACTCTAGAGGCTCAAGAAGTCAAGACCCAAGATCGGTTTATATGGCAGCTATATCAGGTTATGAACCGATTTGAACCATACTTGGCACATTTATTGGATATCATAATAAAACACGTCGTGCAAAATTTCATCCCAATCGAATAAGAATTGCGCACTCAAGAGTCTCAAGAAGTTAAGACCCAAGATCGGTTGATATGGCAGCTATATCAGGTTATGGATCGATTTGAACTATACTTGACACAGTTGTTGGATATCTAATAAAACACGTCGTGCAAAATTTCATCCCAATCGGATAAGAATTGGGCACTCTAGAGGCTCAAGAAGTCCAGTCCCCAGATCTGTTTATATGAAAGCTATATCAGGTTATGAACCGATTTGAACCATTCGTGGCACAGTTGTTGGATAACATAACAAAACACGTTGTGCAAAATTTCATTACAATCGGATAAGAATTGCGCACTCTAGAGGCTCAAGAAGTCAAGACCCAAGATCGGTTTATATGGCAGCTATATCAGGTTATGAACCGATTTGAACCATACTTGGCACATTTATTGGATATCATAATAAAACACGTCGTGCAAAATTTCATCCCAATCGAATAAGAATTGCGCACTCAAGAGTCTCAAGAAGTTAATACCCAAGATCGGTTGATATGGCAGCTATATACTTGACACAGTTGTTGGATATCATAATAAAACACGTCGTGCAAAATTTCATCCCAATCGGATAAGAATTGCGCACTCTAGAGGCTCAAGAAGTTAAGACCCAAGATCCTTTGATATGGCAGCTATATCAGGTTATGGACCGATTTGAACTATACTTGACACAGTTGTTGGATATCATAACAAAACACGTCGTGCAAAATTTTATTTCAATCGGATAAGAATTGCGCACTCTAGAGGCTCAAGAAATCAAGACCCAAGATCGGTTTATATGATAGCTATATCAGGTTATAGACCGATTTGAGCCATACTTGGCACATTTATTGGATATCATAATAAAACACGTCGTGCAAAATTTCATCCCAATCGGATAAGAATTGTGTACTCTAGAGGCTCAAGAAGTTAAGACCCAAGATCGGTTGATATGGCAGCTATATCAGGTTATGGACCGATTTGAACTATACTTGACACAGTTGTTGGATATCTAATAAAACACGTCGTGCAAAATTTCATCCCAATCGGATAAGAATTGCGCACTCTAGAGGCTCAAGAAGTTAAGACCCAAGATCGGATTATATGGCAGCTATATCAGGTTATGGATCGATTTGAACTATACTTGACACAGTTGTTGGATATCTAATAAAACACGTCGTGCAAAATTTCATCCCAATCGGATAAGAATTGCGCACTCTAGAGGCTCAAGAAGTTAAGACCCAAGATCGGTTGATATTGCAGCTATATCAGGTTATTAACCGATTTGAACCATACTTGGCACATTTATTGGATATCATAATAAAACACGTCGTGCAAAATTTCATTCTGATCGGATAAGAATTACGCACTCTAGAGGCTCAAGAAGTCAAGACCCATGATCGGTTTATATGTCAGCTATATCAGGTTATTAACCGATTTGAACCATACTTGGCACATTTATTGGATATCATAATAAAACACGTCGTGGAAAATTTCATCCCAATCGGATAAGAATTGCGTACTCTAGAGGCTCAAGAAGTTAAGACCCAAGATCGGTTGATATGGCAGCTATATCAGGTTATGGACCGATTTGAACTATACTTGACACAGTTGTTGGATATTTTAACAAAACACGTCGTGCACAATTTCAACCCAATCGGATAAAAATTGCGCACTCTAGAGGCTCAAGAATTCAAGACCCAAGATCGGTTTATATGGCAGCTATATCAAAACATGGACCGATATGGCCCATTTACAATACCAACCGACCTACACTAATAAGAAGTATTTGTGCAAAATTTCAAGAGGCTAGCTTTACTCCTTCGGAAGTTAGCGTGCTTTCGACAGACAGACGGACGGACAGACGGACGGACGGACAGACAGACGGACGGACATGGCTAGATCGACATAAAATGTCGCGACGATCAAGAATATATATACTTTATGGGGTCTCAGACGAATATTTCGAGTTGTTACAAACAGAATGACGAAATTAGTATACCCCCCATCTTCTGGTGGATAGTATAAAAGTACGTTTACTCTTTTACCTTACTTTAAATGGCTATGACAGAACATTTGTTAGAATAGCCGAACATAGAATAGCGTTCCAAGCGCCTCAATCTCCTGCGCTCATTCTAATATCTCTGAAACCAAGTTTCGAGGTGTCTCCCACCACTTTATCTTTCCATCGGGCTTTTGGTCTTCCCGGTTTGCGTGTACCACTGTGTTGGCCTTCAAAATACTGCTTAGCTGGAGCTTCTTCATCCATTCTGACAACATGACCTAGCCAACGCAGCCGTCATACAGCTCGTGGTTCATACGACCCCTATATTGTCCACTAACGCAAACTGGTCCACATATTTTACGAAGAATCTTTCTCTCAAGAATTCTCCAAGCACTGCCTCGTCTGGTTTCACAAGTACATATGCCTCAGAACCATATAACAACGCGGGTAGTATCAGTGTCTTGTATAGTGTGTAGTCTGTAGTTTCTGTTGTTTCTAAACTACTTACTTAGTCCAAAGTAGCATCTGTTTGCCCGTACTATTCTTCGCTTTATTTCAAAACTGGTGCCATTCAATTCGGTTACGGCGGTGCCGAGGAAGATAAAGTTGCTGACTATCTCAAAGATGTGGTTCCCAACTTTCTCCCTTTTCTGTATCTGATCGGTTGCACATGGCGTTTTGGAAGTTTATACCATCCATTTCATTTTATCTCCATTTACTGCCACACCTATTTCCAACGAGTCTCTTTCGATTTTTTCAAAGGCTGCAGTTACTACTTCCGGTGACCGACCTACAGGGTGGCTGATGAATATTGCTACAATGATGAATATTGCTACATTTTTTTTTCGGTGTATGGAATACATTTTTCTTTTATTCATGTTAAATTAAATTATTAAATTAATTATTAAATTATTATTAATTAAATTAATTAATTAATTAATTAAATTAATTATTAAATTATTATTATTAAATAGAAAAAAAGTTATTACATTTTTTTTTGGTAGCGGCTTTCATCAGCCACCCTGTATGATGTGGCTGTCGTCGTCATAAGCGAGTAGCATTTGTTGTCTTGTGAGTAGTGCGACATATCTATTTACATCAGCATCTCGCATAATCTTTTCCAGCAGAATATTAAAGAGATCACGCGATAGGCTGTCGCCTTGTCGAAACCTCATTTGGTATTGAATGGTTCCGAGAGATTCTTTCCTATTATTACTGAGGGACGTGTATCAGCAAGTGTCATCCTGCAGTGTCTTATTAATATTGCAAAAATACCAAACTCAGACATGTCTTGAAATACCTTTGAATTTCGAGAGGAGAGTCTCAGTGAGGGGTCAGGTGACACTGGCTCTTAATTAAATACTGAGTGCCAATGGTGCTCGAGATGACAAGGCGAGTTATTGACGCCTTCAAATAATCAATGTTCAACATCAACGTCTGTTCCTAGGTTCGGGGCGGCTGTAGGCGAGCGTCGGATCTTGGAGTAAGCGGCTCGCCACATCGAAGGATACACGTGCGTTCCCACAAAACCCATGCGGTTGGGACGCTGTGCCAGTATCCCGCCCCTGGAAAACTATAAGCATCACTTTGAGAAGCAAAGAATAATAAAACCGGGCCTCCTAACGTTTACGACCCACGCAAACAAAAACAAGTAAAAGCATGCTAAGTTCCGCCGGGCCGAATCTTATATACCTTCCACCATGGAACGGATTTTTCGAGTTCTTTTCCCGGCATCTCTTCTTAAGCAAAAAATGATATACATAAGAAGAGATTTGCTCTGCTATTAGTGCGATATCAAGATTTGATCCGATTTAGACCAGAATTAAATTATATGTTGGAGACCTATGTAAAATGTCAGCCAATTTGAATAAGAATTGCGCCCTTTGGGGGCTCAAGAAGTAAAATAGAGAGATCGATTTATATGGGAGCTGTATCGGGCTATAGACCGATTCAAACCATAATAAACACGCATGAGAGGATCCGTAATACAAAATTTCAGGCAAATCGGATAATAATTGCGACCTCTAGAGGCTCAAGAAGTCAAGATCCCAGATCGGTTTATATGGCAGCTACATCAGGTTATGAACCGATTTTAATCATACTTGGCACAGTTGTTGGATATCATAACAAAACACGTGGTGCAAAATTTCATTCTAATCGGATAAGAATTGCGCAATCTAGAGGCGCAAGAAGTCAAGACCCAAGATCGGTTTATATGACAGCTATACCAGGTTATGGACCGATTTGAATCATACTTAGAATAGTTGTTGGATACTAAAACACTATGTGCAAAATTTCAGTCAAATCGGATGAGAATTGCGCCCTATAGAGGCTCAAGAAGTCAAGACCCAAGATCGGTTTATATGGCAGCTATATCAAAACATGGTCCGATATAGCCCATTTACAATACCAACCGACCTACACTAATAAAAAGTGTTTGTGCCAAATTTCAAGCGGCTAGCTTTACTCCTTCGGAAGTTAGTGTGCTTTCGACAGACAGACCGACGGACAGACATGGCTAGATCGACTTAAAATGTCTCGACGATCAAGAATATATATACTTTATGGGGTCTCAGACGAATATTTCGAGTAGTTACAAACAGAATGACGAAATAAGTATACCCCCCATCCTATGGTGGAGGGTATAAAAGGACCATGATTTGCGGATCTGCAGCTGGAATGTCCTAACTCTTTTTAGAGAAGGTGCAGTATACGCGGTGGCGGATGTATTGGAGAAGTACAAGGCAGATATTACCGCCATACAGGAAGTGCGATGGACTGAGAATGACGTCACTACAACACCAAATGGTGACGAAATACTCTATAGCTGCCATTATACGAGGCATGAGTTTGGCTGTAGATTTGTGGTTAGTCGGAGGCCGGAACACCCTGTCTCCACCTTTACACTGGTGGATGAGAGGGTAGCCACAATCCGCATAAAGCCAAATTCTTCAACATCAGCTCGTCCTTGACCAAGGCGCTGTGCTAGTAACAGACCAAGGATATTTTTACGTGTTTTTAAATCGTTCTGGGAGATTTTAATGCGAAGATAGGGAGGGAAGTCTTCTTTGGTCCAATAGTCGGCAAGTTTAGCCTCCACAAGATAACGTCGGATAATGGGTTGAGATAGATTTCGCCGCGGCAAAAAACAACATAAAATATTCGCAATGCCACATGGCTGTCACCCGATCAAAACACAAGGAATCAAATTTTTCTCGTTGTGATGGATGGAAGGCATTTATCCAGCGTGTTAGATGAACGATCGATTTGTTGAGCGAATATAGGTTCGGATCATTATCTTGTTGCAGCAAAGGTTCGCAACCGTTTGAGCATGGCGAAGAAAGAACGATCTGACACAGCACGGAAGCTGGATATTGAAAAGCTGCAAACACAGCAGATGGCAACGGCATCTCCACTCGACTGACACATATGTTTGATGAAAGCACTCCTTGTTCCGAAGATATAAGGCGCAGTGGCCATGGAAATTGCCGCGAAATCCGTACTTGGGTACCGGAAGCCTTCCACAAGAATCCCATGGTACGACCAAGAGTGTCGAAATGCTACTGAAGCCAAGAATGCGACATACAGAGCAACCATGCAATCAGTAGCAACGCGCCAAATGAAGGCAGGATATCAAGGGAAGAGGAGAGAGGAGAACAACGTCTATTCCGAAGAAAGAAAAAGTAAATGGATAGACGTGAGTGTGAGCGATTTGAGATGAATAGGAGTCAGAATAAAGTCCGGAAATTCTACCAAAGAATTAAACATCAAACCAAAGATTTCTGGTAACTGACACAGATAGCGTGCTGAGGATATGGAAATAACATGTTACCCAACAGTTAGTGTCCGATGATGACTGTGAAAAGGATACCGCAGAACCAATCAATGATGATGGTATAGAATGATTACCTCTTGGTCAGAATGAGGTCCAACTAGCTGTGACCCGACTGAAGAACAACAAGCCAGCAGTATCCGATGGGTTACCCGCTGAACTATTTAAGCTTATCAGCGCAATCTGGCTGGAAGAACGCATTCCCGATGATTGGAACCTCAATATACTATGTCCCGTTCACAAGAAAGGAGACAAGACGGAATGTGCCAACTACAGAGGAATAGGTCTCCTCCCCATCGTATGCAAGATACTCTATAGCGTGAAAAAGAACATAGTATGCAAATTGCAAATTTTGCCCATGAACATTCCACTAAGAAAAACAGGCAAACTCAAGAGCGTACTGTGTGAAAAATTAAAACCTAATGTCAATGAGATAATTGGGCTTTAACAATGCGGCTTTAGACCTGGTAAATCCACTCTAGACCAAATATTATATTAAATTATAAATTAATCAGCGTGATCATTTTGGGGTTTTAAAATTGTGTTTCCGAGTCCTTAAATTTTTTCATTTCATTGCCGTTTCTTTGAAAACCACATTTATTTGTAACTAAAGTTTTTCAGACTTACAAGCAAAACATGTTATATAAAGACAGCTTTAATATATTATTTTTTCTTCAGCGAAAATTTCAGTTTAAATAATAAAACTAGAATAAAGAGAAAATTCATATAGAATTATTTCTTAAGGGTTGTGCTAAGTTCGCTTTAATCGAAAATTTGTCATGATTACTTTTTTTAGATAACTAGCTGACCCGGGCCTGCTCCGCTGCGCCTTCTTTTACTTTATATGGAACAAAAGTCTCATTGGTATATTTATTTTCGACAATTAAAGAGCTTTTAGTGAAATACCATGCTATATATATCGTTTGACTACCAGTTCAACAATATAAGTGCCTTTATCTGAATCCCATATGATCTTTATTGGTCTACGAATTTAAGTTTGGATGTAAGGTGTACTCCATTCTTAAAATACTTCATTTCAGCCCGATATTCTCATGATATTCGTTTTAGGGGTGTTTTCGGGGGTGTGGTTATCCCCCAGACACTTTGCCCTGAAAAATATCAACATCGTGCTCTTCTTTCAAATACCATTTGTTTTAACCCCATATTGCCATTGGTTTAGGGGAGTTTTGGAAAACAACGATCAAATTTGTTTTCTAATCTCAAATACCTTTCATTTGAGCCACATATTGGCATGGTCGAAAAATGTTTACCCTTTGGAGGGGGCGTTGTGGGGTATTTTGGGAAAGGAGTAGACCCCCAGAAAATTGGTCCCTAAAGTGGGTATCAATTTTTGCTCTACCCCCCCCATAACCTTTCACTTAAGCTCCATATTGACATGGTCGGCAAATATGCCCGATTTAGGGGTGTTTTGCGGATTGGGGTGGTCCCCCAAACACTAAGCCCCGAAAATATATCAGCCACGTGCTCTATTCTCATATATCTATATATCATTTATTTGAACTCCATTTTGCCATCGGCCTCAAAATTGGATATCAAATTCGTTTTATAATCTCATTTAAACTCCTTATTGCAAAAGTCATCAAATATGTCCCGTTTGGGGTATTGCCCCTAAAAGCTATAAATATTTAGTTCCACTCTCTCTTTAAGACTCAAATTGTCTTGGTGAGCAAATTCGTCCAATTTGGGGGTTGTTATGGTGGTGGAACATCCCCTAGAAAGTTGGTCCCTAATGTTGATATCAGATACGTGGTCTACTCCCATATACCTTTATTTGAGCCCCATATTTCCATAGTCGGCAAACATGACCGGCTTGGGGGGTGTTTTTGGGGAGTCAGTGAGTTGGGCTTGAAAATATATATCGGATTCGTGTTCCACTTTAAAATTCCTCTTATTTGAGCCTCATATTGTAATAGGCAGCAAATACTTACTATTTGGGTGGTGTTATGGGGGAGGTGTGGCCCCATAGACATTTTTCACGAATATTGATATCAAATTCGTGCTTTACTCCCAAAGACCTTTCATTTGAGCCCCATATTGCTATGGTCGTAAATTTGTCCCCTTTGGGGGATGTTCTTGGTGAGAGTCGGCCCCCCAAACGCTTGGTCTCATATTTGGACATCAGTTTCTAATTCTACATTCAAATACCTTTTATTTAAGCCCCATATTCCCATGGTCAGTAAATAAGTCCTCTTTGGGAGGTGTTTTGATGAAGGGATGGACCCCCAGAAACTTGGTCCCACATTTGGATATCATATTCGTATTCTACTCGCAAATACCTTTCATTTGAGTCCCATATTGCCATGGTTGGTAAGTATGTCTGATTAAGGGGTGTTTTGGGGGTTGCGGTGGTCCCCTTAACACTTGGTCCGACAATTGGATGTCAGATACGTTTTCTTATCCTAATTACCTTTCATTTAAGTCCCATATTGTCGTGCTTGGTCTAAATTTATGTTTGGTAGGTTTTAGGGTGGGGCAGCTCCCCTAGGTACCCCATCCGAAATTGGGATACCAAATTTTTATTTTTAGGGTACTATATGAAAGCATACAAAATTTTGCTTACATCGCACCACCCATCTACGAGATCTGGCGTTTCTTAAAATTAGGGTAAGGTGGAGGGTCCGCCCCCCTTCATATATCAAAAAATGTAGTACCCTATTTTCACCACGGGATCATTATGCACCATCTGTGAAAATTTCAAGAAAATCGGTTCAGCCGTTTCTGAGTCTATAAGGAACACACAAACATACAAACAAATAAATAAACAAACAAACAGATCTACAATACAAACAAACACAAATTGATTTTTATACCCTCCACCATAGGATGAGGGATATACTAATTTCGTCATTCTGTTTGTAACTATTCGAAATATTCGTCTGAGACCCCATAAAGTATATATATTCTTGATCGTCGCGACATTTTATGTCGATCTAGCCATGTCCGTCCGTCTGTCTGTCGAAAGCACGCTAACTTCCGAAGGAGTAACGCTAGCCGCTTGAAATTTTGCACAAATACTTCTTATTAGTGTAGGTCGGTTGGTATTGTAAATGGGCCATATCGGTCCATGTTTTGATATAGCTGCCATATAAACCGATCTTGGGTCTTGACTTCTTGAGCCTCTAGAGTGCGCAATTCTTATCCGATTGGAATGAAATTTTGCACGACGTGTTTTGTTGTTATATCCAACAACTTTTCCAAGTATGGTTTAAATCGGTTCATAACCTGATATAGCTGCCGTATAATCCGATCTTGGGTCTTGACTCCTTGAGCCTCTAGAGGGCGCAATTCTTATCCGATTAGAATGGAATTTCGCACGACGTGTTTTGTTATGATACCCGACAACTGTACCAAGTATGGTTTAAATCGGTCCATAACCTGATATAGCTGCCATATAATCCGATCTTGGGTCTTGACTTCTTGAGCCTCTAGAGTGCGCAATTGTAATCCGATTGGAATGAAATTTTGCACGACGTGTTTTGTTATGATATCCAACAACTGTGCCAAGTATAGTTAAAATCGGTCCATAACCTGATATAGCTGCCATATAAACCGATATTGGGTCTTGACTTCTTGAGCCTCTAGAGGGCGCAATTCTTATCCGATTAGAATGGAATTTCGCACGACGTGTTTTGTTATGATACCCAACAACTGTGCCAAGTATGGTTTAAATTGGTCCATAACCTGATATAGCTGTCATATAAACCGATCTTGGGTCTTGACTTCTTGAGCCTCTAGAGGGCACAATTCTTATCCGATTTGAATGAATTTGTGCACGAAGTATTTCGTTATGATATCCAACAACTGTGCCAAGTATGGTTGAAATTGGTCCATAACCTGATATAGCTGTCATATAAACCGATCTGGGATCTTGACTTCTTAACCCTCTAGAGGTCGCAATTATTATTCGATTTGCCCGAAATTTTGTACAACGGATCCTCTCTTGACCATCAACATACGTGTCTATTATGGTCTGAATAGGTCTATAGCCCGATACAGCTCCCATATAAATCGATCTCTCTATTTTACTTCTTGAGCCCCCAAAAGGCGCAATTCTTATTCGAATTGGCTGACAATTGACACAGGTCTCCAACATATAATTTAATTGTGGTCCAAACCGGGCCCTTTATTGATATCGCTCTAATAGCAGAGCAAATCTTTTCTTATATCCTTTTTTACCTAAGAAGAGATGCCGGGTTAAGAACTCAACAAATACTATCCATGGTGGAGGGTATATAAGATTCGGCCCGGCCGAACTTAGCACGCTTTTACTTGTTATACAATATATAAGATAGACTTTGAAGCTAAAAACCTTGCTATTTTTATTCAATAGGACATTCCTCATTATTTATGAAAAAATGTTCACAAAAGTATTATATTATCATTGAGATTTGTGTAGTGTTTCAAAAAAGTAGCCGTGAAAATCAAGTGTTTTCACGGGTGAAAAACGAACATTGTACCAGACATTAGAACAATTTGTATTAAATAGTTGTCTTCCATGATACTTTGTGTTAAAAAAATTTTAATAATTTTTTGTTAAAAACTATCTCATAAATTTATTTTTTGAAAAACTACTTTGTCCCATGCCACTATGGACACACACCTGAGCCAGTAATCGGCTTGTTGTGAGCTCTAAAAACTATAAAGTAACCTATAAAAAGAAAATTTTATGTTAGGAATTCCGTGCTTCTTACAAAATCCTTAATTGTTTTCAATGCCACTCCCCTAAGTTGGTTCATGTCTAATATTGTATCTCCATCTAAGTACCGGTATCTGTTGGACGCGAAAGCCGGGCAATGACAAAGGAAATGCTCGATCATCATCTTCCCCGCATGCCTTACACATGCTATCACTTGCCGCACCGATTTTACATAAGTGAGCTCGTAGTCCTATGTGTCCCGTTATGATACCAATAGCTATACTGACCTCCTTCTTGCTTCCTTTCAGTTATAGCCTCGTCTTCTCACGATCTTGATCCCCTCATAGGATTTTCACCGACTCTACAATGTTGCATGCGCATTCGTCGCCCACTCCCTTTACTCGGACTGCGTCGACCCGAAAGGCTTCGGGTTAACCAAGTTTATTGACGGCAGTCCTCTAGCCTTCACAACCAAATCGTCCGCCCTTTCATTTCCCCTTACTCCGTTATGGCCTGGCACCCAAACGATGCGGATTTTCTCATCCGAAGGCGTTAATCTCCTTCTTACACTGCAAACTGTTCGTGACTTTACCGTCCTGGTTGTTATTGCCCTTATGGCAATTTTACTGTCGGTAAAGATAGATCAGACTCGACGTCCTCGCGTTAGCACCACACCAATTCACGCATTCCGTGATCGCCCGGACCTCCGCCTGCAGGACCGTACTATGGTCAGGCAGGCCCTGGGTTTTCAATGTAAACCCCCAGGCCCACTCTGTCCTCTAGCTTTGATCCATCCGTGTAATATGATCTTCCAGATGAAAATGCTAGGGTTCCGTCAATCCAAGACTGTGCCGATGGCAGCAGTGCGTCGCACTCGACTTCAAGGTTCATCTCAGGTATCCGATCGGAAACCTCTCCACTTCCTTCCAGGTTTCTTATCGTCGCCTCGATTATACCGCGATGGTATGAGCTGCTCCCATCCTCAATCCATTCTCCCTTCGCCTTAAGTCTCATAGCCGTAGTGGCTGCCTCACACTTAATCCGTATGCCAATGGGTCAGATATCTAGAATAGTCCCCAGTGACCTAGTGGGTGTGGTCCTTATCGCTCCGCTTATGCCAAGACAATATGTTCTCTGAACCTTATGTTGCACTTTTTCTCCATAGCAGTCCACCAAACTACTGAGGCGTATGTAAGTATTGGTCTTATCCCACTCCTGTAGAGCCAGTGGACTAACCTAGGATTCAGGCCCCATTTCGAGCCTACGGCCCGTCTACAAAGTGCCCAACATCTGTGAGCCTTCTCAGTACGCTCCTGAATGTGACACTTCCAATCCAGTTTCCTGTCCAAGATCAAACCTAAGTATTTTACCTTGTCAGATATCGAAATCGTCTTATTAAGGAAACGTGGTGCGTTAAATTGGCCAACCTTCGTCTTCCTCGTGAACAGGCATATTTCAGTCTTCTCTGGATTAACGTCTCAATGTTAACCCAGAGACGTCTTGCATATGGCATATGACTGGGTCTAGACCAGTCATATGCCATATGCAAGACCCTTTCTGCCCCTCTGCATAGCTCGTTCGTATTCTCACTCCTTAGAAGTATTAACATCGTCTTCAAACCCCTCTTCAGTCAGCATCCGTAATAGGTCATTTATGGTGGTCACCCATAGGAGTGGCGATAAAATGCCCCCCTGTGCCACTTTATCCCTTATATTTATGCCATTGGACACACAATTTATCCACCTGTTCCTACGCATATGGTTTATCCAGTCTGTAAGGACCGGGTCAACCCGGTACTGGTCTAAGGATTGGATCAGTGTGTCGCTCCGCACATTGTTAAAAGCCCCCTCGATGTCAATGCATACCGCCAGTGTGTATGTTTTGGCATCGAACGATTCTCCTATTTTATGCACAACCTTATGCAGGGCAGTCTCCACTGACCTTCCTTTGATATAGGCATGCTGTTTATATTTGAGCAGTTCGCTGGATGTCATACTCTCTCTTTATCATGGTGTCCACAATACGTTCCTTGTTTTTGAGTAGAAAGGGCGTAAGGCTAATGGGTCTGTAGGCCTTTGGTGTCGCATAACTTGCCTTGCCGGGCTTTGGTATAAACATCATCCTTGCCTCCTTTCGGAGTATATGAAAGTCCTACGCACGCTGTGAAAATTTTGGCCAGACGCCAGGCGCTAGATAGTCGGCCTCTTTCTGTAGTAACGCCGGAAATATCCCATCAGGTCCGGGTGACTTAAATGGTTCGAAGCTCCTCAAGGATTCCTTCACCATAAATTCCGTTATTATAAACCTTCGATCAACGTCATTATTCCAAGATTCCGGTATCTCCGGGAGTCGCGTCGTATCCTGTGGAAAATGGGTTTTCATCAAAAGCCTCAACATGTCCTCCGTTGTCTCTGCTCTCACTTCCATATCGTCTACTAATGTTTCAGATGGGACATGGGTTTTTGAGAGAAACTTGTTTTTATCTTAGCGGCGTCATTAACGCCATCGACCTGTTCGCAGAAAAGCTCCCAGCAGGCACGTTTTGCCGCTCTGGTAATCTTATTGTATTCCTTGAGCCGTGTGTAATACCCACCCCAATAAACTTCCGCTTTTTTACGACGTGCTCTATTAAAAAGTCTGCGGACTTCTTTCCCAATATTGCGAATTGGGCTGATTTCCTTTCCCGAAGAGGACAACTATCTTCGAAGGATACCACCAGTGCAGTCGTAATCCTGTTGATATTCTCGTCAATCTCTTCTATGCTTGGACAATCTAAATTATCTTGCCCAAGTCTTCTTCTGAGAAGCCTTCCGAATTTTGTCCAGTTGGTGTTCAACTTACTCCGGAAGCTTATCGGTTTTGGGCGCTGGCCGTGCTATTCTGAACCTAATGTAGCGATGGTCAGAGAAAGAGTGTTCCGTGGAGACCCTCCAATCCTGAACCTCATCGATCAGATTTTCGAAACATATCGTCACATCTAATACATCTAATAATGGGCATCTTGGGAATAGGTGATGATCCCATCGTCTGCTCCCTGTTCTTTAGACTGCATTGATTTTCCTGTCACTGCACTGCCTGATGTCATCGTTTTAGGTTCATTGCCTAGTCTAGTCTTCCCACTTTTAAAGTCGGTAATGGTTCCATCGTCGAGTCCCTGTTCTGCCTGGTGTTTCAATACTAGGATCTTTGCCTATCTTAGCGTTCCAAATCTTAAGTAAATGGGCTTCTTGGGAGTAGGTGATGGTGCCATCATCGGCTCTCTGTTCGTTGGGTTGCATTGAGCCTCCTGTAGCTGCGCTGCCTAATGTTTCAATATTAGGATCTTTACCTATCCCAGTATTCCGAATCTTTAAGTCGGTGATGGGTCCGTTGTCGGGTTCCTGATTGTTAGGCTGTGTGGGGTCTCTCGCCACTGCACTGCCTGATATTTTAGTATTAGGATCATAGCTTTTCCTAGTCTTTCCAATATTGAGAGATGCCGTGATTGTCTTGTTTTCTGGTGTCGCAGAATGAAAATTTCTTCCTATCCTAGTCTTCCCAATCTTGAAAAAGACAGTTTTGCTCCCGTAGAGCGCCATGCCTTTAGTCCAACCCAAACTCGTCACGGAGACTTGATCAATGCCAACCAAAAAGAGAGTTCCTTCCTCCTTCTCTTCCCTGTGGAAGACCTTCCACTTCTCTGCGACCAAACCTTCATTTTGCTTGCCCAAGAATCCCAACATGCGTTCCGTCGCAAATTTACTGCCCCATCCCTTCATGAAAACCGTAGCCTTTGTGAGCTGGGGAATATCCACCTTTCTCACAAGGTCGAGCTTTGCGCCCTCCCAGGGAGCGTGAATACCTCTGACTAGCTGTTTGACGGTATCAATACATTCCGCCGACGCAAAACGCAGCGTCTAGTCTTTCCAATGTGTCCCCTCTAAACTCGCAGCTCATCATTTGTATGGGTGGACCCTCTACAGAGTTCCACACATGTTCAAAAATCAGATCGTTATTCCTTCCCACTCTGGCGTAAGAGGGCGGCTCCTTACCATTCTCAGCGACCATCTTCCCCTTCCGTGATGGCTGTGGCCTTTTGGAAGTCACAGTCCTCCATGAAGACTCAGGGTTCGTGCGCGCTTCCTTCGATCCTGTTCCAGTTTTGTCCACCTCCGCAGGACACTGTCTGGAGTCTCCATTGTGGGATGGCTGGCTTGGTTTTCCCAGAGTACTTGAAAGCGGTGTGCTCTTTTTATACCCTCCACCATAAGATGGGGGGTATACTAATTTTGTCATTCTGTTTGTAACTATTCGAAATATTCGCCTTAGACCCCATAAAGTATATATATTCTTGATCGTCGCGACATTTTATATCGATCTAGCCATGTCCGTCCGTCCGTCCGTCTGTCTGTCGAAAGCACGCTAAGGAGGAAAGCGAGCCGCTTGAAATTTTCCACAAATACTTCTTATTAGTGTAGGTAGGTTGGTATTGTAAATGGGCCATATCGGTCCACGTTTTGATATAGCTGCCATATAAACCGATCTTGGGTCTTGATTTCTTGAGCCTCTAGAGTGCACAATTCTTATCCGATTGGGATGAAATTTTGCATGACGTGTTTTGTTATGATATGCAACAACTGTGCCAAGTATGGTTCGAATCGGTCCGTAACCTGATATAGCTGCCATATAAACCGATCTGGGATCTTGACTTCTTAGGCCTCTAAAGGGCCCAATTCTTATCCGATTTGAATAAATTTTTGCACGAGGTATTTTGTTCTGATATCCAAAAACTGTGCCAAGTATAGTTCGAATCGATTCATAACCTGATATAGCTGTCATATAAACCGATCTTGGGTCTTGACTTCTTGAGCCTCTAGAGGTCGCAATTATTATCCGATTTGCCTGAAATTTTGTACGACGGATCTTCTCATGACCATCAACATACGTGTTTATTATGGTCTAGATCGGTCTTTAGCCCTATACAGCTCCCATATAAATCGATCTTTCTATTTTACTTCTTGAGCCCCCAAAGGGCGCAATTCTTATTCGAATTGGCTGACATTTTACCCAGGTCTCCAACATATAATTTTATTGTGGTCCAAACCGGATCATATCTTGATATGGCTATAATAGCAGAGCAAATCTTTTCTTATATCCTCTTTTGCCTAAGAAGAGATACCGGGAAAAGCACTCGACAAATGCGTTCCATGGTGGAGGGTACATAAGATTCGGCCCGGCCAAACTTAGCACGCTTTTACTTGTTCTTCTTTAGTAGTTTAGCAGTGCTATGATCTTCGGGAGATCTGATTCTATTTCCAGCTTCCCTAGAAGTGCCTGGAATGTCAGTTCTATCCCTTCCAGCAACCTGCACTTTTGCCCAATTATGCTGCCGGTACATACTCCTCTGTCTCCTTCGTCGTGCACCGGATCGCTTTCACGGTCTGCTTGTGAGCTTAGCAAAGCCATCGCTCACTTCTGCTGTCATGCTGATGCCCTCATCTCTCGATTCGGCTGCGATGACTATTTCATTGTGCATCCCTCTGGTTTATCCGTCTCTTCCTCATTTATTAGTCTGACGACTAGGTTTGCGCTTGAAGCATTACTCTCGACTACAGGTGCCAAGGCACCCACACCTATAGGAGGGGAGGACAACATGCTGCGGTCTGACGCCACCAACGCAGATGTTAAGTCTTGGAGTCCATTTCTAGCCTACTCCAAAAGGCTTTAAAATTTTTTCGTAATAGGTAGTACCTATTCCGAGATACGAATAAATATTTATTTTTCTTTGAGGAGCGAAATAAAAACACGTCCGCTTCACCCAACGGCTACAATACAAATACAAAAACTACATTGCTATTAAAGAAAATTTCATAAAATATTTGTTTTTAAAAATATTTTTTGAAATTTATATTCAGATAGATTCAGTTTCGTTAGCCTCCACCCTCCCTGGCTACGTCGCCGGTTGGCAGATATACCTATCACCCGATTTTAGATCTTGGGACCATAAAATCACCTTTATTACTCGATTTCGCTAATATTTGACACAGTCAGCCCAATTCTGAAAACTCCCAGGGAATTAATTTCTCCCTCGAATAAAATCCTCCTATTCTTATTGAATGGGGAGAGAAACATTTTGGGAGAGGGAATTTCGAGTTTTCGAAAACAGCTGTTTTGCTTCAACTGTTTTATTTTGGCTAAACATTTGACCGTTATGTTTTGAAGAAAGAACATAAAATAGAAAAAAAGCAAAAAGAAGTTATTGAGGTTGTTAAAAAAGTTTACAAACATGTTTAGTGTTGCTTTTGTAATGTTCATTTTAATTTTTTTCTATTTTAATAGTGCACAATTATGGCCTTGTCTGTGTTGTTATAACAACTTTCCGTCTTCATCCAACAATCGTTGCCTTAATTAGATGGTCTGGCGGACAGATAAATAGATTAATTGTGTCGTGTTGTCCCTGGTTGCATGCGGGGCACACATCCTGCATGTTGGCCTTCTCCCTGAATTGTAATATAGAGGTTTGCTTCTTATCGTCGTAATAAAGCTTCTCCCGGTTTAAATATGTCATGTATCCATCTTCTATGGTGGGTACATGACATATTAAAACCAGGAGAACCTAACCAAATTTTTATTTGATTTTGATGAAAAAGTGAAAAATAATTTCCATACATTTCAAATTGTCCCTAAATAATTAGAAGTGGTACCATTTTTTTTATAAAAACAACAAAATTCAAAATTTTTAACCTAACTCCCTTTCATTTGTTTGGGGGAATTTTTCCCAAGATTTATCGTCTCATTCCCCATTTTATATCGATTCAGAATAGCTACTTCTTTTCCCTGGGAGATATTTCCCTTTTTCGAAGTTTGTTTAGAATAAGGGAAAGGCAGAAGACTCCAGTAAATTATTATTCAGAATAGGGGAAAAGGGAGTAGGGTTTATTCCCAGGGAATAGGTTTTCTGAATAGGGTTGAGTGTGTTGTATTAGGCTCTTTGACATTCGTGTTTAATATGGCACAGATCGGTTTATAGCTACGATATAGACCGATTCCCCGACTTTAAGACTTGGACCTTCAAAAGGCGCATTTATTGCTCGATTTCGCTGAGAGTAATTGGTCACTGCATTTTGTTTCGGGTTGCCATCTGACTTACCCAGAAATGTGACTTTTTGCCAGATAGATATAACTATCATGTGTTCATAAATTATGCATTTTTATACCCACTACCGAAGGATGGGGGAATATTTATTTTGTCATTCCGTTTGCAATACATCGAAATTTCCATTTCAGACCCTATAAAGTATATATATTTAGTCTGTCTGTCTGTCTGTTGAAATCACGCTACATAAAATCCTTAAAAATCGAGAGCTGAAGCTTTGCACAGACTCTTTTTTCGTCCATAAGCAGGTTAAGTTCGAAGATGGGCTATATAGCACTATATCTTGATATAGCCTCCATATAGGCCGATCCGCCGATTTAGGGTCTTAGGCCAATAAAAGCCACATTTATTATCCGATTTCGCTGAAATTTGGGACAGTGAGTTATATTCAACATCTTTCTTCAATATGGCCCAGATCGGTTCAGATTTGGACATAGCTGCCACATAGACCGATCTCACGATTTAAGGTCTTACGCCCATAAAAGGCACATTTATAATCCGAATTCACTGAAATTTGACACAATGATCAAGAATATACGCTGATCAAGAATACATATACTTTATAGGGTCGGAAATGGATATTTCGAATGACAAAATGAATATACCCCCATCCTTTGGTGGCGGGTATACAAATTAATTAGTATTAATCAGAACGAGACCCCCTAGCCCTGAATATCTTGATAGCCTCCTTCAAAATGCTTGACATTATGGGGCTCAAACAAAATCATGCTGTAGCACGATCCTGATATTACTTCAGGGTCCGCCTCTAAATTGCCTTCAAACCGGTCATAATTGCCTACTATGGCGATAAATAATAGGTATTTGATAGTAGAAAATGAATTTGATAGTAGAAAACGAATTTTATATCCAAGTTTGAGGCCAAATGTTTGGGGGTCGTGCCAACCCATAAACTCCCCATTAGCCAATGGCAATTGGGGCTCAAATCACAGATATTTGAGAGTAGAGCACGATGCTGATCTTTTTTCAGGGCTGATGCTGGTAACATTTGTGAGATACTTTGCCATGTTAAACTTCTCTCCAAAGAGGTGTCGCACTGCGGCACACCGTTCGGACTCGGTTATAAAAAGGAGGACCCTTTTCATTGAGCATGAAACTTATATCCGACTGCACTCATTGATATATGAGAAGTTTTCCCCTTTTCCTTAGTGTAATGATCATGGGCAAAATTTGTTGTTTGTTTGTAAGTACGTGGGTGGTCGCCCCACGCTGCATACCCCTCAAACTGGATAATGGCCAAGTGTTTCAGGGACGCCACACCTCATAAAGTCCTCCTAAACCACACATATATACCGACTATAGCAATATATAGCTCTAATGTGATTTTCGGGAGTGGAGAATGAATCTGATATACACTATTGGGGCAAAGAGTTTGGCCACTCCGATCTACCACCAAATCCAAGAGAATAAGGTATATCTAACATCCAAACTCCCCTTACCCAATTTCCAAAAACGCCAGATCTTGGAGATGGGTGGTATATATATGGCGCCACCCCACCTCCAAAGCCACCAGCCAAATGGAATATAAACCAATAATGACAATATGGGACTCAAATGAAAAGTATTTGAGACCAGAGCACGAATTTGATACATGGGGATCCGCCTCACTCTCAAAAACTCCCCCATACCGGACAAATTTACCGACCATACCAATAAACGGCTCCCGTGAAAGGTATTTGGGAGAAGAGCACCAATATATTGGGTTGCCCAAAAAGTAATTGCGGATTTTTTAAAAGAAAGTAAATGCATTTTTAATAAAACAGAATGAACTTTAATCAAATATACTTTTTTACACTTTTTTTTTAAAGCAAGCTAAAAGTAGCAGCTGATAACTGACAGAAGAAAGAATGCAATTACAGAGTCACAAGCTGTGAAAAAAATTTGTCAACGCTGACTGTATGAAAAATCCCCAATTACTTTTTGGGCAACCCAATAATATCCACAATGGTGCCAAATAACTGAAAGGCCGTACCTGCACCCCCAAACAGGACTTATTTCCTGACGTGACCATATAGGGCTCAGATAAAATAAGAGAGTGAAAGAAGGCGCAGTGGAGCGGGCCCTGTCCAGCAAGTTGTACAGGGTGGCTGATGAAAGCCGCTACCAAAAAAAAATGTAATAACTTTTTTTCTATTTAATAATAATAATTTAATAATTAATTTAATTAATTAATTAATTAATTTAATTAATAATAATTTAATAATTAATTTAATAATTTAATTTAACATGAATAAAAGAAAAATGTATTCCATACACCGAAAAAAAAATGTAGCAATATTCATCATTGTAGCAATATTCATCAGCCACCCTGTATATATAACAAGTAAAAGCGTGCTAAGTTCGGCTGGGCCGAATCTTATATACCCTCCACCATGGATCGCATTTGTCGAGTTCTTTTCCCGGCATTTCTTCTTAGGAAAAAAGGATATAAGAAAAGAGTTGCTCTGCTATTAAAACGATATCAAGATATGGTCCGGTTCGGACCATTGGGGCTCACAAAGTAAAATAGAGAGAACGATTTATATGGGATCTGTATCGGGCTATAGACCGATTCAGACCATAATAAACACGTTTGTTGATGGTCATGAGAGGATCCATCGTACAAAATTTCAGGCATATCGGATAATAATTGCGACCTCTAGGGGTCAAGAAGTCAAGATCCCAGATCGGTTTATATGGCAGCTATATCAGGTTATGAACCGATTTGAACCTTTTTTGACACAGTTGTTGAAAGTAAAAATAAAATACGTCATGAAAAATTTTAGCCAAATCGGATAGGAATTGCGCCCTCTAGAAGCTCAAGTAGTCAAATCCCCAGATCTGTTTATATGACAGCTATATCAGGTTATGGGCCGATTTCAATTATACTTGGCACAGTTGTTGGATATCATAACGAAATACTTCGTGGAAAAATTCATTCAAATCGGATAAGAATTGTGCCCTCTAGAGGCTCGGTTTATATGGCAGATATATCAGGTTATGGACCGATTTGAACCATACTGGGCATAGTTGTTGGGTATCGAAACAAAACAAGTCGTGCGAAATTCCATTCTAATCGGATAAGAATTGCGCCCTCTAGAGGCTCAAGAAGTCAAGACCCAAGATCGGATTATATGGCAGCTATATCAGGTTATGGACCGATTTGAACCATACTTGGCACAGTTGTTGGATATAACAACAAAACACGTCGTGCAAAATTTCATTTCAATCGGATAAGAATTGCGCACTCTAGAGGTTTAAGAAGTCAAGACCCAAGATCGGTTTATATGGCAGCTATATCAGGTTATAAACCGATTTGAACCATACCCGGCACAGTTGTTGGGTGTCATAACAAAACACGTCGTGCGAAATTCCATTCCAATCGGATAAGTATTGCGCCCTCTAGAGGCTCAAGAAGTCAAGACTCAAGATTGGTTTATATGGCAGCTATATCAGGTTATAGACCGGTTTGAACTATACTTGGCACAGTTGTTGGATATCATAGCAAAACACGTCGTGCAAAATTTCATTCCAATCGGATAAGAATTGCGCACTCTAGAGGCTCAAGAAATCAAGACCCAAGATCGGTTTATATGGCAGCTATATCAAAACATGAACCGATATGGCCCATTTACAATACCAACCGACCTACACTAATAAGAAGTATTTGTGCAAAATTTCAAGAGGCTAGCTTTACTCCTTCGGAAGTTAGCGTGCTTTCGACAGACAGACGGACGGACGGACGGACGGACGGACAGACGGACGGACGGACGGACAGACGGACGGACAGACGGACGGACGGACGGACATGGCTAGATCGACATAAAATGTCGCGACGATCAAGAATATATATTTTTTATGGGGTCTCAGACGAATATTTCGAGTAGTTACAAACAGAATGACGAAATTAGTATACACCCCATCTTATGGTGGAGGGTATAAAAAGTGATTGAAAATTCAGTCTTTTTCAATTAAACAATAACGGCCTATACCACCAACTTTATTCTTTTTGTCACTCAATTCGTTCCCGAATTCATTGAAAACAGCTGATTTTATGGAGCGAAAACTGCTGTTTTCATTTAATTGGCGAACTAAACGAGTAATAAGACCAAAAAAATTATAATGGTTTAACCAGTCAATTTTTATACCCTCCACCATAGGATGGGGGGTATACTAATTTCGTCATTCTGTTTGTAACTACTCGAAATATTCGTCTGAGACCCCATAAAGTATATATATTCTTGATCGTCGCGAAATTTTATGTCGATATAGCCATGTCCGTCCGTCTGTCCGTCCGTCCGTCTGTTTGTCGAAAGCACGCTAACTTCTGAAGGAGTAGAGCTAGCCGCTTGAAATTTTGCACAAATACTTCTTATTAGTGTAGGTCGGTTGGTATTGTAAATGGGCCATATCGATCCATGTTTTGATATAGCTGCCATATAAACTGACCTTGGGTCTTGACTTCTTGAGCCTCTAGAGTGCGCAATTCTTATCCGATTTGAATGAAATTTTGCACGACGTATTTTGTTATGATATCCAACAATCAGAACGAGACCCCCTAGCCCTGAATATCTTGATAGCCTCCTTCAAAATGCTTGACATTATGGGGCTCAAACAAAATCATGCTGTAGCACGATCCTGATATTACTTCAGGGTCCGCCTCTAAATTGCCTTCAAACCGGTCATAATTGCCTACTATGGCGATAAATAATAGGTATTTGATAGTAGAAAATGAATTTGATAGTAGAAAACGAATTTTATATCCAAGTTTGAGGCCAAATGTTTGGGGGTCGTGCCAACCCATAAACTCCCCATTAGCCAATGGCAATTGGGGCTCAAATCACAGATATTTGAGAGTAGAGCACGATGCTGATCTTTTTTCAGGGCTGATGCTGGTAACATTTGTGAGATACTTTGCCATGTTAAACTTCTCTCCAAAGAGGTGTCGCACTGCGGCACACCGTTCGGACTCGGTTATAAAAAGGAGGACCCTTTTCATTGAGCATGAAACTTATATCCGACTGCACTCATTGATATATGAGAAGTTTTCCCCTTTTCCTTAGTGTAATGATCATGGGCAAAATTTGTTGTTTGTTTGTAAGTACGTGGGTGGTCGCCCCACGCTGCATACCCCTCAAACTGGATAATGGCCAAGTGTTTCAGGGACGCCACACCTCATAAAGTCCTCCTAAACCACACATATATACCGACTATAGCAATATATAGCTCTAATGTGATTTTCGGGAGTGGAGAATGAATCTGATATACACTATTGGGGCAAAGAGTTTGGCCACTCCGATCTACCACCAAATCCAAGAGAATAAGGTATATCTAACATCCAAACTCCCCTTACCCAATTTCCAAAAACGCCAGATCTTGGAGATGGGTGGTATATATATGGCGCCACCCCACCTCCAAAGCCACCAGCCAAATGGAATATAAACCAATAATGACAATATGGGACTCAAATGAAAAGTATTTGAGACCAGAGCACGAATTTGATACATGGGGATCCGCCTCACTCTCAAAAACTCCCCCATACCGGACAAATTTACCGACCATACCAATAAACGGCTCCCGTGAAAGGTATTTGGGAGAAGAGCACCAATATATTGGGTTGCCCAAAAAGTAATTGCGGATTTTTTAAAAGAAAGTAAATGCATTTTTAATAAAACAGAATGAACTTTAATCAAATATACTTTTTTACACTTTTTTTTTAAAGCAAGCTAAAAGTAGCAGCTGATAACTGACAGAAGAAAGAATGCAATTACAGAGTCACAAGCTGTGAAAAAATTTGTCAACGCTGACTGTATGAAAAATCCCCAATTACTTTTTGGGCAACCCAATAATATCCACAATGGTGCCAAATATCTGAAAGGCCGTACCTGCACCCCCAAACAGGACTTATTTCCTGACGTGACCATATAGGGCTCAGATAAAATAAGAGAGTGAAAGAAGGCGCAGTGGAGCGGGCCCTGTCCAGCAAGTTGTATATATAACAAGTAAAAGCGTGCTAAGTTCGGCTGGGCCGAATCTTATATACCCTCCACCATGGATCGCATTTGTCGAGTTCTTTTCCCGGCATTTCTTCTTAGGAAAAAAGGATATAAGAAAAGAGTTGCTCTGCTATTAAAACGATATCAAGATATGGTCCGGTTCGGACCATTGGGGCTCACAAAGTAAAATAGAGAGAACGATTTATATGGGATCTGTATCGGGCTATAGACCGATTCAGACCATAATAAACACGTTTGTTGATGGTCATGAGAGGATCCATCGTACAAAATTTCAGGCATATCGGATAATAATTGCGACCTCTAGGGGTCAAGAAGTCAAGATCCCAGATCGGTTTATATGGCAGCTATATCAGGTTATGAACCGATTTGAACCTTTTTTGACACAGTTGTTGAAAGTAAAAATAAAATACGTCATGAAAAATTTTAGCCAAATCGGATAGGAATTGCGCCCTCTAGAAGCTCAAGTAGTCAAATCCCCAGATCTGTTTATATGACAGCTATATCAGGTTATGGGCCGATTTCAATTATACTTGGCACAGTTGTTGGATATCATAACGAAATACTTCGTGGAAAAATTCATTCAAATCGGATAAGAATTGTGCCCTCTAGAGGCTCGGTTTATATGGCAGATATATCAGGTTATGGACCGATTTGAACCATACTGTGCATAGTTGTTGGGTATCGAAACAAAACAAGTCGTGCGAAATTCCATTCTAATCGGATAAGAATTGCGCCCTCTAGAGGCTCAAGAAGTCAAGACCCAAGATCGGATTATATGGCAGCTATATCAGGTTATGGACCGATTTGAACCATACTTGGCACAGTTGTTGGATATAACAACAAAACACGTCGTGCAAAATTTCATTTCAATCGGATAAGAATTGCGCACTCTAGAGGTTTAAGAAGTCAAGACCCAAGATCGGTTTATATGGCAGCTATATCAGGTTATAAACCGATTTGAACCATACCCGGCACAGTTGTTGGGTGTCATAACAAAACACGTCGTGCGAAATTCCATTCCAATCGGATAAGTATTGCGCCCTCTAGAGGCTCAAGAAGTCAAGACTCAAGATTGGTTTATATGGCAGCTATATCAGGTTATAGACCGGTTTGAACTATACTTGGCACAGTTGTTGGATATCATAGCAAAACACGTCGTGCAAAATTTCATTCCAATCGGATAAGAATTGCGCACTCTAGAGGCTCAAGAAATCAAGACCCAAGATCGGTTTATATGGCAGCTATATCAAAACATGAACCGATATGGCCCATTTACAATACCAACCGACCTACACTAATAAGAAGTATTTGTGCAAAATTTCAAGAGGCTAGCTTTACTCCTTCGGAAGTTAGCGTGCTTTCGACAGACAGACGGACGGACGGACGGACGGACGGACAGACGGACGGACGGACGGACAGACGGACGGACAGACGGACGGACGGACGGACATGGCTAGATCGACATAAAATGTCGCGACGATCAAGAATATATATTTTTTATGGGGTCTCAGACGAATATTTCGAGTAGTTACAAACAGAATGACGAAATTAGTATACACCCCATCTTATGGTGGAGGGTATAAAAAGTGATTGAAAATTCAGTCTTTTTCAATTAAACAATAACGGCCTATACCACCAACTTTATTCTTTTTGTCACTCAATTCGTTCCCGAATTCATTGAAAACAGCTGATTTTATGGAGCGAAAACTGCTGTTTTCATTTAATTGGCGAACTAAACGAGTAATAAGACCAAAAAAATTATAATGGTTTAACCAGTCAATTTTTATACCCTCCACCATAGGATGGGGGGTATACTAATTTCGTCATTCTGTTTGTAACTACTCGAAATATTCGTCTGAGACCCCATAAAGTATATATATTCTTGATCGTCGCGAAATTTTATGTCGATATAGCCATGTCCGTCCGTCTGTCCGTCCGTCCGTCTGTTTGTCGAAAGCACGCTAACTTCTGAAGGAGTAGAGCTAGCCGCTTGAAATTTTGCACAAATACTTCTTATTAGTGTAGGTCGGTTGGTATTGTAAATGGGCCATATCGATCCATGTTTTGATATAGCTGCCATATAAACTGACCTTGGGTCTTGACTTCTTGAGCCTCTAGAGTGCGCAATTCTTATCCGATTTGAATGAAATTTTGCACGACGTATTTTGTTATGATATCCAACAATTGTGCCAAGTATGGTTCAAATCGGTCCATAACCTGATATAGCTGCCATATAAACCGATCTTGGGTCTTGACTTCTTGAGCCTCTAGAGTGCGCAATTCTTATTCGATTTGAATGAAATTTTGCACGACGTGTTTTGGTATGATATCCAACAATTGTGCAAAGTATGGTATAAATCGGTCCATAACCTGATATAGCTGCCATATAAACCGATCTTGGGTCTTGACTTCTTGAACCTCTAGAAGGCGCAAATCTTATCCGATTGGAATGAAATTTTGCACGACGTATTTTGTTGTGATATCCAAAAATTTTGTCAAGTATGGTTCAAATCGGTTCATAATCTGGTATAGCTGTCATATAAACCGATCTTGGGTCTTGACTTCTTGAGCCTCTAGAGGGCGCAATTATCGTTCGATTTAACTAAAATTTTGCACGTAGTGTTTTGGTATTACTTTCAACAACTATGCTATGTATGATTCAAATCGGTTCATAATCTGGTATAGCTGTCATATAAACCGATCTTGGATCTTGACTTCTTGAGCCAAGTAATGGCGCAATTCTCATCCGATTTGGCTTAAATTTTGCATGAGGTGTTTTGTTATGACTTCCAATAACTGTGCTAAGTATGGCCTAAATCGATATAGAACCTGATATAGCTGCCATATAAACCGATCTGGGATCTTGACTTCTCGAACCTCTAGAGGGCGCAATTCTCATCCGATTTGGCTGAAATTTTGTACAAGGCCTTCTCTCATGACCTTCAATATACGTGTCTAGTATTGTCTGAATCGATCAATAGCTTGATACAGCTCCCATATAAACCTATCTCCCGATTTTGCTTCTTAAGCCCTTACAAGGCGCAATTTTTATCCGAATGAACTGAAATATTACACAATGACTTCTACAATGTCAATCAGCATTCAATTATGGTCCAAATCGGACTATAACTTGATATAGCTCCAATAGGATAACAGCTCTTATTCAATTATTATTATTTGTCTAAAAAGAGATACCGCGCATAGAACTCGACAAATGCGATCAATGGTGGAGGGTATATAAGATTCGGCCCGGCCGAACTTAGCACGCTCTTACTTGTTTTAATTATTTTTCAATGGAATCGAAAACTTTTTTAGACCCAGCAGCACTGTTATGACAGTCCGTTTTTGAAGAAGTCTATCCGTTCAAAAATTTAAACAAAGGGGTTTTCGTCTACCGCAAGATGTCTTTTGACTACCTCTTTAAATTCCTAGACGCAATTCTAATTTTATTAATAATTATCTGACCCGGGCCCACTCCACTGCGCCTTCTTTTACTTTATATGGAACAAAAATTTCCTTGGAATATTTATTTTCGACAATTAAAGAGCTTTAAGTGAAATACCATGCTACAAAAATAGTATATCGCTTGACTGACAGTTTAACAATATAAGTAAATTTATCTGAATCCTATATGATCTTTGTTGGTCTACGAATTTAAGTTTGGATGTAAGGTGTACTCCATACTTAAAATACTTCATTTCAGCCCGATATTCTCATGATATTCGTTTTAGGGGTGTTTTCGGGGGTGTGGTTATCCCCCAGACACTTTGCCCTGAAAAATATCAACATCGTGCTCTTCTTTCAAATACCATTTGTTTTAACCCCATATTGCCATTGGTTTAGGGGAGTTTTGGAAAACAACGATCAAATTTGTTTTCTAATCTCAAATACCTTTCATTTGAGCCACATATTGGCATGGTCGAAAAATTTTTACCCTTTGGAGGGGGCGTTTTGGGGAAGGAGTGATGCCCTAAATACATGGTCCTAAATTTGGTTATCAAATTCGTATTCTACTCTCAAATACCTTTATTTGAGCCCCATATTGCGATAGTCACTAAAAAATTGCTGTTTGTGGGGTATTTTGGGAAAGGAGTAGACCCCAGAAAATTGGTCCCTAAAGTGGGTATCAATTCTTGCTCTACCCTCCAATGCCTTTCATTTAAGCTCCATATTGACATCGTCGGTAAATATGACCGATTTAGGGATGTTTTGCGGATTGGGTTGGTCCCCCAAACACTATGCCCGGAAAATATATCAGCAACGTGTTCTATTCTCATATATCTATACATCATTTATTTGAACTCCATTTTGCCATAGGTCTCAAAATTGGATATCAAATTCGTTTTCTAATCTCATTTAAACTCTTTATAGCAAAAGTCAGCAAATATATCCGGTTTGGGGTATGGGCCCTAAAAACTATAAATATTTAGTTCCACTCTCCTTAAGACCCAAATTGTCTTGGTGAGCAAATGCATCCTATTTAGGGGTTCTTATGGAGGTGGGATGTCCCTTAGACCGTTGGTCCCTAATGTTTATATCAGATACGTGGTCTACTCCAAAATACCTTTAATTTGAGCCCCATGTTTCCATAGTCGGCAAACGTGACCGGCTTGGGGGGTGTTTTGGGGGATGGGCGGCCACTAAGTGAGTTGGCCTTGGAAATATATATCGGATTCGTGTTCCGCTCTAAAAACCCTCTTATTTGAGTCTCATATTGCAAAAGTCAGCAAATACTTCCTATTTGGGTATTGTTGTGGGGGTGGGTGGACCCATAGACACTTTTCCCAAATATTGATACCAAAGTCGTGCTTTGCTCCCAAAGACCTTTCATTTGAGCTTCATATGGTCGTAAATTTGTCCCCTTTGGGGGATGTTTTTGGTGAGAGGCGGCCCCCGAAACATTTGGTCCCATATTTGGATTTCAGATTATAATTCTCCACTCAAATACCTTTTATTTAAGCCCCATATTCCCATGGTCAGCAAATAAGTCCTGTTTGGGAGGTGTTTTGGGGAAGGGGTAGACCCCCAGAAACGTGGTCCCACTTTTGGATATTAGATTCGTATTCTACTCGCAAATACTTTTCATTTGAGTCCCATATTGCCATGATCGGTGAATATGTCCGATTTAGGGGTGTTTTGGGGGTTGGGTGGTGTTATGGGGGTGAGGTGGCTCCATACACTTTTCCCGAATATTGATATCAGATTTGTGCTTTACTGCAAAAGACCTTTCATTTGAGCCCCATGTGGCTGTGGTCGTAAATGTGTCCACTTTGGGGGAGGTTTTTGGGGAGAGGCGGCCCCCCAAACACTTGGTCTCATATTTGGATATCAGATTCTAATTCTACACTCAAATACCTTTTATTTAAGCCCCATATTCCCATGGTCAGTAAATAAGTCCTGTTTGCGGGGTGTTTTGGGGAAGGGGTGGACGCACAGGAACGTAGTCCCACATTTGGATATCAGATTCGTATTCTACTCGCCTTTGGCTGAAATTTCGCAAGACGTTTTTATACCCTCCACCATAAGATGGGGGGTATACTAATTTCGTCATTCTGTTTGTAACTACTAGAAATATTCGTCTTGATCGTCGCGACATTTTATGTCGATCTAGCCATGTCCGTCCGTCTGTCCGTCCGTCCGTCTGTCTGTCGAAAGCACGCTAACTTCCGAAGGAGTAAAGCTAGCCGCTTGAAATTTTGTACAAATACTTCTTATTAGTGTAGGTCGGTTGGTATTGTAAATGGACCATATCGGTCCATGTTTTGATATAGCTGCCATATAAACCGATCTTGGGTCTTGACTTCTTGAGCCTCTAGAGTGCGCAATTCTTATCCGATTGGAATGAAATTTTGCACGACGTGTTTTGTTATGATATCCAACAACTGTGTCAAGTATGGTTCAAATCGGTCCATAACCTGATATAGCTGCCATATAAACCGATCTTGGGTCTTGATTTCTTGAGCCTCTAGCGTGCGCAATTCTTATCCGATTGGAATGAAATTTTGCACGACGTGTTTTGTTATGATATCCAACAAATGTGCCAAATATGGTTCAAATCGGTCTATAACCTGATATAGCTGTCATATAAACCGATCTTGGGTCTTGACTTCTTGAGCCTCTAGAGTGCGCAATTCTTATCCGATTGGGATGAAATTTGCACGACGTGTTTTGTTGTTATATCCAACAACTGTGCCAAGTATGGTTCAAATCGGTTCATAACCTGATATAGCTGCCATATAAACCGATCTTGGGTCTTGACTTCTTGAGCCTCTAGGGGCACAATTCTTATCCGATTCGAATGAATTTTTGCACGAAGTATTTCGTTATGACATCCAACAACTGTGCCAAGTATGGTTCAAATCGGCCCATAACCTGATATAGCTGTCATATAAACAGATCTGGGGATTTGACTTCTTGAGCTTCTAGAGGGCGCAATTCCTATCAGATTTGGCTGAAATTTTGCATGACGTATTTTATTTTTACTTTCAACAACTATGTCAAATAAAGTACAAGTCGGTTCATAACCTGATATAGCTGCCAGATAAACCGATCTTGGGTCTTGACTTCTTGAGCCTCTAGAGTGCGCAATTCTTATCCGATTGGAATGAAATTTTGCACGACGTGTTTTGTTATGATATCCAACAACTGTGTCAAGTATGGTTCAAATCGGTCCATAACCTGATATAGCTGCCATATAAACCGATCTTGGGTCTTGATTTCTTGAGCCTCTAGCGTGCGCAATTCTTATCCGATTGGAATGAAATTTTGCACGACGTGTTTTGTTATGATATCCAACAAATGTGCCAAATATGGTTCAAATCGGTCTATAACCTGATATAGCTGTCATATAAACCGATCTTGGGTCTTGATTTCTTGCGCCTCTAGATTGCGCAATTCTTATCCGATTAGAATGAAATTTCGCACGACGTGTTTTGTTAGGATACCCAACAACTGTGCCAAGTATGGTTTAAATCGGTCCATAACCTGATATAGCTGCCATATAAACCGATCTTGGGTCTTGACTTCTTGAGCCTCTAGGGGCACAATTCTTATCCGATTCGAATGAATTTTTGCACGAAGTATTTCGTTATGACATCCAACAACTGTGCCAAGTATGGTTCAAATCGGCCCATAACCTGATATAGCTGTCATATAAACAGATCTGGGGATTTGACTTCTTGAGCTTCTAGAGGGCGCAATTCCTATCAGATTTGGCTGAAATTTTGCATGACGTATTTTATTTTTACTTTCAACAACTATGTCAAATAAAGTACAAGTCGGTTCATAACCTGATATAGCTGCCAGATAAACCGATCTGAGATCTTGACTTCTTTAGCCTCTAGAGGTCGCAATTATTATCCGATTTGCCTGAAATTTTGTACGACGGATTCTCTCATGACCATTAACATACGTGTTTATTATGGTCTGAATCGGCAATAGCCCGATACATCTCCCATATAAATCGATCTCTCTATTTTACTTCTTGAGCACACAAAGGGCGCAATTCTTATTCGAATTGGCTGACATTTTACACAGGTCTCCAACATATAATTTAATTGTGGTCCAAACCGGACCATAGTTTTTTAATTGTTTTTGAAATTACTTGTTAGAATTTAGAGCTTCCAATAAACCGATTACTGGTTTAGGTGTATGTCCATAGTGGCATGGGGCGGATTCATATTCGCAACCTCTCTTCAACCTAGTCTAGCCTAACCTATATATAAATATGTAAGACAATTAGTTTGAACTCAATGAGCTTTTGTCTGATCCAAATTAAATTCGAAAAATTCTTACATTAATGGGAAGACGTCGAAAATTGAAATCAAAAGATTATGTCGAATTCGTTGATCGTAACATGAACAAACTCTAAGGAAGTTATCTATTTCAAACTCTTGATAAAGTCTCTGATGTGGTAAACGATGCTATGTTGGTGTATTCATAGAAAACGACTTCTGGGAATCAATGCATATGAAATCAATTGCTGAATTCAAGGAAGTGGTTCATCGCGGTGTAACATTATTTGTTTATTATTATTTATTAATTAAAATACGCATTCGATGTAAAATAAAATCAAAGTTATTTTCAATGTTTTTTTTGTTAGTTTGGTTCATTAGGGGTGAAATAATCAACTGATAATGAAACAATAACGGGTTGCAACTAAAACCCTTATCAGTTTAATTTTAAAAGCAATACCAATTCATTAATAAGGCTAGTACCTAACAATGCAAATCATTATACCCTACACCACAACTGTGGTACAGGAAATTATAACTTTGTGCATTTGTTTGCAACGCTTAGAAGGAGAAGAGCTAGACCCATTCGATTTAGCTATGTCCGTCTGTCTGTCCATGTATTCTTGTGATCAAGGTACAGGTCGCATTTATTGTGCGATTGTCATGACATTTTGCACAAGTCTCTTTTTTGGCCCAAGGACGATTTTGATCGGTTCACATTTAGATATAGCTCCCATATATATCTTCCATCCGATATGGCCTTTTATGGCTGTAAAAGCAACAATTTTAGCTCGATCTTTACAAATTTGGTATGAGGTGTTTAATTTGACGTATTTATATGTGTGAAAAGCTTCATAAAAATCGGTTGATATTTAGATATAGCTCCCATAAATATCTTTTATCCGATATGAAGTTTTAAGGTTGTAGCAACCACAATTTTGGTCATATCGTTACAAAATTGGCATGGGGTGTTTTATTCTTACATGTGTGCAAAATCGGTTCAGATTAAAATATAGCTCCCATATATCACTTCCATCCGATATGGAATTTTATGGCTATAGCAGCCACAATTTAGTCCGATTTTTACAAAATTTTGCACGAATTGTTTTCTTTAAAGTTTCAATACGACGGCAAAATTTCATAAAAATCGGTTCAGATTTAAATATAGCACCCATATATATATTTTATATAGCACCCATATATATATTTTAAAGGCTGTAGTAGGCACAATTTTGGCCTGATTTCTACAAAATTTAGTGTGAGTTGTTTTATTTAATATCCCAATGCGAGTGCAAAATTTCTTCTTAATCGGTCTACATTAAGTCATAGCTCCCATATATATCTTTTATCCGATATGGTCTTTTAAGGCTGACGAGGTGTTTCATTTGACGTCTTAGTGCTTGTGCAAAATTTCATCAAATTCCGTTTAGATTTAGGTATAGGTCCCGATATATCTTTCATCTGAAATAGACTTATGTCTGTAGAAACCACAATTTTCGTCCGTTTTTGCATGAGGCTTTTTTATTTGACATTCCAATACGTGCGCAAAATTTAATTAAAATCGATCTTGATTTAGATATCGCTCCAATGTATGTATTTATTTTATCCGATATGGACTTTTAAGGCAGTAAAAGCCACTATTTTGGTCACATCTCTACAATATAGGGCTTGAGATGTACTATTTGACTATCCAGTATGTGTCATCAAAACTGGCACAGGTTTCGATATAAGTCCCATATTATCTTTTATCCGATATGGCGTTTTAAGGATGTGGAAATCCAAATTCGATGTCCTATTATAGGAAAATCTTACAAGGTTCTGTTGGATATTTTAATAGGTATCCACATTAAAATCTGTCTAGATTTCGAGATAAGTTCTACATATAAAAAGTACTACGTACACTAGGTGGTGTAGGGTAACCCATTTTTTGTCTTTCTTTACTGGTTTTATATTTCAGCCATACCATGCGGCATTGCTTTGATACCATACGATGTTGCTTTCCTATCAATACCGTATTGTACTGAAATGAGCATGTTTGGTATTAATTGTTCTCTGGGTGTCAGATAAGGTTTCTCAATTTTTTAACGTTTTTGTGTTGCAACTTAATTGTTTTATGAAAATGTTATATCGATATATTTATATCATTAATCTGGGGCTCTAACCCCTCGCATTCCCACAAAAAATAAGTCTAGAAACGTATCATGTCCCTTTGCACAGTGAAACAAGAATAACACATCTTTCGTCTCTTCTAAATGGTTTCATATTTTGGATATGTGAAATGTCGTCTGGAATAAACTATTCCACTATTTGTCAGAAGGGAAATGTTTGCATATTGTCCATTAAATGCAACCTGTTACAGGTTAAGTATCAATTTACTCCCTTATTATTTTAACCACATTGTAAACATACAAAATGTTCCAGTTGATCCCATCGCCAATGCTTGTGTCTGATATGGAGACATAAAAGGAAATCCTCTTAGGACTCCAATAACAGGAAATGGAAATCAAAACAAATGTCCATACCCTTATTGCGCACGTAATTGACTATTTCCTGTTATGCTTTCCCGCAGGGAAATAAATAGCGAAGTAACTATTCGGCACACGTACATGCATGTACTCGCAGGATTTTCACGGACACACGGACAACTTGCCTTTGCGAGTGCTAGCAAAGCGGTCAATTCAAATATTTTTCTTTTAATTAAGTTTGTTTTCATTTCGTTTTAATTTCACATTCCGTCTAGAACCAAAGTTTTCCGACCCTTAATGTAAGCAGACCAATACACCAAGGCAAATATCTTCTGCAAATACTTCAAGCAATCTCTTAACTTCGCTGGGATATCGAACAAATCAAAAGAAAAACATTTTCGGAATTCAAAGAAAAAATGCGAAAGTGAGGAGGAAACAAATGAAAGAAATTTAATTCCATTTGGAGAGAATAGCAATGATAAGAAGCATTTTACGAGCGCAGGAATCACTGTCAGTAGCTTGAGTGAGACATTACTCTTGGCATTTTCAGAAAGTATATGAAATCGTATTAGGTGAAGATTTAAGTGGCCATGTTTGCACGTTCAGTAATTTTCGTTTTGGTGTTGACTTTAAAAGCCGAAATGTCTAATCCAAGCTGCATCTGAAAAAAGGCAAGGCGAGTCAAGACGATCTTTTAATACACTAAACCACAGGGATGAATATATACAAGGGTGGGGCGATTTGAACATCTTAAGGGGCCCTTGGCGTTTTTGATTCTTGGGATTGTACTGAGTAAAAAAATGCCTCCAGATTTTAACTTGCAGTTTTTCTGTTTTTATACCCACCATCGAAGGATGGGGTATATTCATTTTGTCATTCCGTTTGCAACGCATCGAAATATACATTTCCGACCCCATAAAGTATATATATTCTTGATCAACGTAAACATCTAATGGGCTATATCGGACTATATCTTGATATAGACCCCATATAGACCGATCCGCCGATTTAGGGTCGTAGGCCATTAAAAGCCACATTTGTTATACGACTTTGCTGAAATTTGGGACATTGAGTTGTGTTAGACCCTTCGACATCCTGCTTTAATTTGGTCTAGATCAGTCCAGATTTGGATATAGCTGCCATATAGACAGGTCTTTCGATTTAAGGACATACTTCTGCAATATGGCACAGATCGGTCCAGATTTGAATATAGCTGCCATATAGACCGATCTCTCCATTTAAGGTTTTGGGTCCATAAAAGGCGCATTTATTGTCCGATGTCGCCGAAATTTGGGACAGTGAGTTGAAGTAGGACCTTCGACATAATTCTTGAATTTGACCTAGATCGGTCCAGATTTGGATTTAGCTGCCATATAGACTGATCTCTAGATTCAAGGTTTTGGGTAAATAAAAGCCGCAGTTATTGTCCGATATCGCCAAAATTTGGTACAGTGAGTTGTGTTGGGCCCTTCGACATTCTACTTCATAGATCGGTCCAGATTTGTATATAGCTGCGATATAGACCGATCTCTCGATTTAAGGTTTTGGGGCCATAAAAGGCGCATTTATTGTACGATTTCGGCGAAAATTGGGACAGTGGGACATTTTTCTGCAATTGGGACATTTTTCTGCTACTTGGTCCAAAACAGTCTAGATTTGGATATAGCTGCCATGTAGACCGATATCTCGATTTAAAGTCTTGGCCAGATAAAAGGCACATTTATAATCCGATTTCACTGAAATTTGACACAGTGACTTATGTTAGGCTTTTCGACATCCGTGGCGTATATGGTTCAGATCAGTCTATTTTTAGATATAGCTACTTAAAAGACCAATATGTTGTTATACAGAATTGAACAATGACTTGTACTTATTAGTATTTGGTCCAAATCGCAACATATTTCGATATAGCTGCTATGGGGAATAGAAATGCATTTTTCACCGGATTTTGGCGAAAGGTGGTTTACATATATTCCCGAGGTGGTAGGTATCCAAAATTCGGTCCGGCCGAACTTAACGCCCTTTTACTTGTTTTCTTCGACTTGATTTTGTGAGAATTGAAATTGAAAATTATAATGGTTGGATTGTGATCAGAATTTAAATCATCTGAGTCCGCAATATTCCACAAAGATTGTGATATGTCATTTTATATAACGCAATACAATAAATTTGTAAATTTTAGTAGATGTAGGATAGTAGAAGTAGGACTTTTTGTCGTTAAAGATTTGTAACCATTTTTCGTAATACACTTGTACAATACCTTCCCTTTGGATTTTGCGAACCTCGAAAACATTTTCTGATTTTGTTCCCACCCACTAGGTTCACGAGGCCTTGATTATAAAAAAAATAAAGCACACACCTTTTTATATTATCTAAAATTTTGAAATATTTATATAGGCGCTATAGCAACAACAACAAATCGAAAACAATGATATGATGTCGAAATAAACTAGCAGAGCTTTTTCGAGGTTTATGACGTTCACAACTTTTTAATCGTATTCTACATGTGTATGACGTTTTCGAGATTTACGACTTTTGTGACAGTGGGAAACTATCGTCATAAGGACCATCTCTGCACGGAAGGCATCTTTCTTATTCTGTTCCCATGGTATACCAATGGACGAAATCTTTTAAGTGAGTCTGTTGGCAGACTGCCACTTGAATATAACCATACTCGTACGGGTATCTAACCTAATGTCCCAAAAGGCATAAAAGCGAAATAAGTTGATCATGAAAATATATATAATATAATTTTTTTAGATTGAATGTTTGTTAGTGATTACTAAAAATGAAATATCACACAAAGCATCAAACCATGGACGCTTCGACTTGGAAGTGTGCCTCAAACTTTATTCTAAATATGTCATAGTGAATTGAGCGACACCAGACATTTGCTTTAGTGTCCTTATGGCTCCTAATTTACAAGTCCTTTTGAGGTGTACCACGTCATTTAAAATGTCTAAAATTTTTCAAGCATTATCTAGCATACACACTTATGCAAATTAGTTTCATCTCTCACAAGCTGTTTCCAAATTTTCCATCCGTCGTGCACTGTAAAGCCGTGATGGTGGTACTTGGATAAACATTTTAATTTCCATCACTCTGCATTGCCAGTTTGGGGATGCATTGTTGAAGTGCAATTATTTATTTATGAAGTAAATATGAATAGCTTGCTCATAGCACCAGGTGAATGTACAAAGATGAACTGTTTATTTTACTCGGATTGTGAAATTGAAAAAAACTGTGTTAAAACTTGAATAGAACCACTGCTTTTAAGAAGGTCCAATAAGCAAACTCCAACTGAAAATTCTAGTAGTTTTAAAGAAAACGCTTTGTTGTCGCCAAAAAGTAACTATCCACATTACACTGACCCAAAAAAAGAAGTTGTCTTTCAAACGCATATACTCAGTTTTTTCCTTTTGGTTCCAATAACAACGAAATATTATGACGGTCAGCTAACTGACGACGCACAGTGGGAGAAAATCAAAAAAAAAAAAACTAGTAAAAAATATGCCGTGTGAGAACAGATAGAGATAAAGGGTGATTTTTTTGAGGTTAGGATTTTCATTTGACAGATCACGTGGGATTTCAGACATGGTGTCAAAGAGAAAGATGCTCAGTATGCTTTGACATTTCATCATGAATAGACTTACTAACGAGCAACGCTTGCAAATCATTGAATTTTATTACCAAAATCAGTGTTCGGTTCGAAATGTGTTCATTCACCGTTCAGCGATGAGGCTCATTTCTGGTTGAATGGCTACGTAAATAAGCAAAATTGCCGCATTTGGAGTGAAGAGCAACCAGAAGCCATTCAAGAACTGCCCATGCATCCCGAAAAATGCACTGTTTGGTGTGGTTTGTACGCTGGTGGAATCATTGGACCGTATTTTTTCAAAGATGCTGTTGGACGCAACGTTACGGTGAATGAACACATTTCGAACCGAACACTGATTTTGGTAATAAAATTCAATGATTTGCAAGCGTTGCTCGTTAGTAAGTCTATTCATGATGAAATGTCAAAGCATACTGAGCATCTTTCTCTTTGACACCATGTCTGAAATCCCACGTGATTTGTCAAATACTAATGCATGAAAATCCTAACCTCAAAAAAATCACCCATTTACATATCTCCACGGAGTGGTTAGAGCTGAGGTGTTAGCAAAATCGTGTGCAAAATTTCAAGGCCCTCGGTTGACCAAGCGTCTTTTGGCAAGTCCCTAAAGTGGGTCACCTCGGTATTTCGAAAATTTGTTGAGGCTGCCAAATCTTCGTTTGTGGTCCGATTTCCATAATTTTGCTGGATAGTGCTAAAAAATTCATATATTCCGATTTTTATTTTTTTTCCAATTTTGACCGAAAAAAAGAAAAGATAAACAAAATAAATAGAAATATCTTTGCCGTTCTTCTTGAATTTTGCAGATAAAAGTGTCATTAAAAAACTAAAAATAAACTCTGTCCGATTTTTCTTTTTCAAAAATCCCGAAATAACCCCTCAAGCAAAAATGGTTTAAAAATTAGAAAAATATTTTTGATTTGTTTTAGGCAAACAAAGAATATTGAATAAGAACTGTTATGCTATTGGAGCTATATCAAGTTACAGTCCGATTCGGACCATAAATTAATTGACTGCTGAACATTGTAGAAGTCATTGTGTAATATTTCAGTCCATTCAGATAAGAATTGCGCCTTATAGGGGCTTAAGAAGCAAACTCGGGCGATCGGTTTATATGGGCGCTGTATCAAGCTATTGATCGATTCAGACCATATTGAACACGTATGTTGAAGGACATAGGGAAAGCCATTCTACAAAATTTCCGCCAAATCAGATGAGAATTGCGCTCTCTAGAGGCTCAAGAAGTCAAGATCCAAGATCTGTTGGTATGGCAGCTATATCAGGTTATGGACCGATTTGGCCATACTTAGCACAGTTATTAAAAGTCATAATAAAACACCTCATGCTTTCAGCTAATGCGGATGAGATTTGTGCTCTCCAGCGGCTCAAGAAGTCAAGATCCCACACCGGTTTATATGGCAGCTATACCAGGTTTTGAACCGATTTGAATTATACTTAGCAGAGTTGTTGGAAGTAATACTGAAACACCACTTACAAAATTACAACCAAATCAGACGAGAATTGCGCCCTCTACAAACTAAAGAAGTCAAGACCCCAGATCGGTTTATATGGCAGCTATATCAAAACATGGACCGGTATGGCCCATTTACAACCCAAACTGACCTACACTAATGAAAAGTATTTGTGCAAAATTTCAAGCGGCTACTTAACTCCTTCGAAAATTAACGTGCTTTCGACAGACATATGGACGGACGGACGGACAAACGGACGGACATGGATAGATCGACTAAAAACGACATAATGATCAAGAATATAAACTCTTTATGGGGTTTTAGACGCATATTTCGAGGTGTTACAAACAGAATGACAAAACTCCAATGGTGAAGGGTATAAAAATTAAGGTATTTAAGCAAATTTTTTTTAATAAAGGCTAATCAACGACTTTTTTTTACAAGAAATTAGAAAATTACACTTTTTTCGAACTTTTCGAACTCCAAACTTTGGAGTAAACTTCCCCATGATCTACAAAGCATCAGCAACGTGTACAACTTTAAGAAATATCTTGTCAGTCATTCAATGTCTAATTTTTTATAGCCTCCACCATAAGATGGGGGGTGTACTAATTTCGTCATTCTATTTGTAACTCCTCGAAATAGTCGTCTCAGACCCCATAAAGTATATATACAGGGTGGCTGATGAAAGCCGCTACCAAAAAAAAATGTAATAACTTTTTTTCTATTTAATAATAATAATTTAATAATTAATTTAATTAATTAATTAATTAATTTAATTAATAATAATTTAATAATTAATTTAATAATTTAATTTAACATGAATAAAAGAAAAATGTATTCCATACACCGAAAAAAAAATGTAGCAATATTCATCATTGTAGCAATATTCATCAGCCACCCTGTATTCTTGGTCGTCTTAACATTTCATATCGATTTAGCCATGTCCGTCCGTCCGCCGGTCCGTCCATCCATCCGTCCGTCTTTCTGTCGAAAGCATGCTAACTTTCGAAGGAGTAAAGCTAGCCGCTTGATATTTTGCACAAGTTTCGTAAGTGGACCATTTCGGTATATATTTTGATATAGTTGCCATATAATCTGATCTTGGATCTTGACTTGATAGTAGTTCTACTACAACATGAAAAACGAAGGAATAGTAAAAACGGATCCCCCCAACGTTGACGACCCACGCAAACGAAACAAGTAAAAGCGTGCTAAGTTCGGCCGGGCCGAATCTTATATACCCTCCACCATGGATCGCATTTGTCGAGTTCTTTTCCCGGCATCTCTTCTTAGGCAAAAAAGGATATAAGAAAAGATTTGCTCTGCTATTAGAACGATATCAAGATATGGTCCGGTTTGGACCACAATTAAATTATACGTTGGAGACCTGTGTAAAATGTCAGCCAATTTGAATAAGAATTGCGCCCTTTGGGGGCTCAAGAAGTAAAATAGAGAGATCGATTTATATGGGAGCTGTATCGGGCTATAGACCGATTCAGACCATAATAAACGCGTATGTTGATGGTCATGAGAGAATACGTCGTACAAAATTTCAGGCAATTCGGATAATAATTGCGACCTATAGAGGCTCAAGAAGTCAAGACCCAAGATCGGTTTATATGGCAGCTATATCAAAACATGGACCGATATGGCCCATTTACAATACCAACCGACCTACACTAATAAGAAGTATTAGTGCAGTATACGCGCCGGCGGATGTATTAGAAAAGTACAAGGCAGATATAACCGCCTTACAGGAAGATATAGCTGCCATAACACGAGGCATGACTTTGGCTGCGGATTTGTGGTTAGTCGGCTTTACTTCGGTGGATGAGAGGCTAGCCACAATCCGCATAAAAGCCAAATTCTTCAACACCAGCCTTATTTGTACCCATGCCCCGACGGAAGACAAAGACGAGCAGACCAAGGATTTTTTTACGAGCGCCTAGAGAGAGAATATGACCGCTACCCCGCCCATGATATTAAAGTCGTTCTGGGAGATTTTAATGCGAAAATAGAGAAGGAAGTAATTTTTGTCCAACAGTCGGAAAGTTTAGCCTCCACGAGATAACGTCAAGTAATGGGTTGAGGCTGATAGATATCGCCGCGGCAAAAAACATGGTAGTTAGTAGCACCAGATTTCAACATAAAAATATTCACAAAGCCACATGGCTGTCACCCGATCAAAACACGAGAAACCAAATTGATCACGTTGCGATAGATGGAAGGCATTCATCCAGCGTGTTAGATGTACGATCGATTCGTGGAGCGAATATAGATTCGGATCATTACCTTGTTGCAGCAAAGGTTCGCACCCGTTTGAACATGGCGAGGAAAGTACGATCTGACACTGTACGGAAGCTGGACATTGAAAAGCTGCAAACACAACAAATAGCAGCGGTATACTCCACTCGACTGACCCAACCGCTTCATGAAAGCACTCCTTGTTCCGATGATATAATGGCGCAGTGGAAAACTATTGCCCACTCCATGGAAAATGCCGCGAAATCCGTACTTGGGTACCGGAAGCCTCCTCCAAAAAACCCATGGTACGACCAAGAGTGTCGAGATGCTACTGAAGCCAAGAATACGGCATATAGAGCAACCCTGCAATCAGTTGCAACGCCAGATGAAGGAGAGGTATCGGGAGAAAAGGAGAGAGGAGAAACGTCTATTCCGCAGAAAGAAAACGGAAATGGAAAGACGTGAGTGCGAGCGAATTGAGATGTACAGGAGTCAGTATGAAGTCCGAAAATTCTACCAGAGAATTGAACATCAAACCGATGTCTGGTAACTGACACTGAGGATATGGAAAGAACATTTTACCCAACTGCTAGTGTCCGATTGTTGGCGGCGAAGAGGATACCGCAGAACCAATCCCTGATGATGGTATAGAATGCTTACCTCCTAGTCAGAATGAAGTCCATGTAGCAGTAACCCGACTAAAGAACAACAAGGCAGCAGGAGCCGACAGGTTACCCGCTGAACTATTTAAGACCGGAGGCGACACGGGGATAAGGCGTATGCATCAGCTTATCTGCGCAATCTGGCTAGAAGAACGCATACCCGATGGTTGGAACCTCAGCATACTATGTCCCGTATACAAGAAAGAAGACAAGACGGAATGTGCCAACTACAGAGGAATAAGTCTCCTCCCCATCGCATACAAGATACTCTCGAGCGTACTGTGTGAAAGATTAAAACCTAAAGTCAATGAGATAATTGGGCCCTATCAATGCGGCTTTAGATCAGGTAAATCCACCCTAGACCAGATATTCACACTGAGTTTGGCATCCCTGCAAAATTAATAAGACTCTGCAGGATGACACTTGCTGATACGCGTTCCTCCATTTAATACCAAACGAGGTTTCAGACAAGGAGACAGCCTATCGTGTGATCTCTTTAATATCCTGCTGGAGAAGATTATACGAAATGCAGAAGTGAATAGATATGGCACACTAATCACAAGAGAGCACATGCTTCTTGCCTTTGCCGACGATATCGATATCATAGGTCGGCCACCGGAAGTAGTAACTGCAGCCTTTGAAAGAATCGAAAGAGAGTCAGTGAAAATGGGTCTGGCAGTAAATGGAGATAAGACGAAATGGATGGTCTCCACTCCCAAAAAGCCTTGTACAACCGAGCAGATAAAGAACATGGAGAAAGTTGGGAATCACAACTTTGAGATAGTCAGTAACTTTATCTACCTCGGCACCGCAGTAACCGAAACGAATGACACCAGTTTTGAGATAAAGCGAAATATAATACTGGCAAACAGATGCTTCTTTGGACTAAGTAAGCAGTTTAGAAACAAGGCCACTTCTCGACAGACGAAGACTACACTTTACAAGACACTGATACTACCCGTGCTGTTATATGGTCCTGAAGCATGGGTACTTGTGAAAGCAGATGAGGCAGTGCTTGGAGTATTTGAGAGAAAGATTCTTCATAAAATATATGGACCAGTTTGCGTTAATGGAGAATATAGGCGACGAATGAACCACGAGCTGTGTGAGCTGTATGACGACGATAGCATAGTTACACGCATCAAAATACAACGGCTGCGTTGGCTAGGTCATGTTGTCCGAATGGATGAAGAAGCTCCAGCAAAGAAGTCTTTTGAAGGCAAACACGGTGGTACACGCAAACCGGGAAGACCAAAAGCCCGATGGAAAGATCAAGTTGTGAGAGACACCTCTAAACTTGGTGTCAGAGATTTTAGAATGAGCGCAGAAGATCGAGGCGCTTGGAACGCTATTCTACATTCGGCTAGTGGAACAAATATTCTGTCATAGCCATCAAAAGTTAAGTAAGATCTTGACTTCTTTAGCCACTACAGGCCGCAAATTTTATATGATTTGGCTGATATTTTGCATGAGTTTTCTTTTTTATTATTTTCAATAACTGTAATAAGTATGGTTGAGGTCGGTCCATAACCTGATATAGCTGTCATATAAACTGATCTGGGGTCTTGACTTCTTGAGCCACTAGAGGACGCAATTATTTTCCTATTTGGCAGAAATGTCTACAACGGCTTCTGCCATGACCCTTAACATACATGTCAAATATGGTCTGAATCGGTCTATAACCTTATACAGCTCCCCTTTAAAACGATCTCCCTATTATACTTTTTGAGCCCTAAAGGGCGAAATCCTTATTCGATTTCGCTGAAATTTCTTCTTCTGTGGTCTCTAACATTCATTCCATTATGGTCCGAATCGGCCCATAACTTGTTATACCCACCACCGAAGGATGGGGGTATATTCATTTAGTCATTCCGTTTGCAACATACCGAACACAATTTCGGACCCTAAAAAGTATATATATTCTTGATCAGCGTTAAAATCTAAGACGATCTAGACATGTCCGTCCGTCTGTCTGTTGAAATCACGCTACTGTCTTTAAAAATAGAGATATTGAGCTTAAACTTTGCACAGGTTAAGTTCGAAGATGGGTTATATCGGACTATATCTTAATATAGCCCCCATACATGCCGATCCGTCGATTTAAGGTCTTAGGCCAATAAAAGCCACAATTATTATCCGATTTTGCTGAAATTTGGGACAGTGAGTTGTGTCAGGCTCGTCGACATCCTTTGTCAATTTGGCGCAGATCGGTTCAGATTTGGATATAGCTGACATATAGACCGATCCTCCGATTTAGGGTCTTAGGCCCATAAAAGCCACATTTATTACCCGATTTTGCTATAATTTGACATAATTAATTGTGTTGACCCTTTAAAATCTCTCTTTCATTTGGCACAGATCGGATCAGATTTGGATATAGCTACCATATACACCGATCCCTTGATTTAAAATTTTGGGACCTAAGACCGATCTCACGGTTTTAGGTTTTGGGGCCATAAAAAGCGCATTTTTTGTCCGATATTGCCGAAATTTGGGACAGAGAGTCAAGTTAAGCCCCTTGATATACTTCTGCAATATGGCACAGATCGGTCTTGATTTGGATATAGCTGCAATATAAACCGATCACTCGGTTTTAGGTTTTGGGGCCATAAACAGCGCATTTATTGTCCGATGTTGCCGAAATTTGGGACAGAGAGTTAAGTTAAGCCACTGCACATATTTGTGCAATTTGGTCTAGATCGATCAAGATTTGCATATAGATGCCTTATAGACCGATATCTCAATTTCCCAAAAAAGGAGCTTTTATAATCCGATTTCACTGAAATTTGATACAGTAACTTATGTTAGGCATTTCGACATCGTTGTTGTATATGGTTCAGATCGGTTTATTTTTATACCCTCCACCATAGGATGGGGGTATACTAATTTCGTCATTCTGTTTGTAACTACTAGAAATATTCGTCTCAGACCCCATAAAGTATATATATTCTTGATCGTCGCGACTTTTTTTGTCGATCTAGCCATGCCCGTCCGTCCATCCGTCTGTCTGTCGAAAGCACCCTAACTTTCGAAGGAGTAAAGTTAGCCGCTTAAAATTTTGCACAAATACTTCTTAGTAGTGTAGGTCGGTTGGTATTGTAAATGGGCCATATCGGTCCATGTTTTGATATAGCTGCCATATAAACCGATCTTGGGTCTTGACTTCTTGAGCCTCTAGAGGGCGCTATTCTTATCCGATTTGAATGATTTTTGCACGAAGTATTTTATTATGATATCCAACAAATGTGCCAAGTATGGTTCAAATCGGTTCATAACCTGATATAGCCGTCATATAAACAGACCTGGGGACTTGACTTCTTGAGCTTCTAGAGAGCGCAATTCTTATCCGATTTGGCTGAAATCTTGCATGACATATTTTATTCTTACTTTCAATAACTGTGTCAAATAAGGTTCAAATTGGTTCATAACCTGATATAGCTGCCATATAAACCGATCTGGGATATTGACTTCTTGAGCCTCTAGAGGTCGCAATTATTATCCGATTTGCCTGAAATTTTGTACGACGGATTCTCTCTTGACCATTAACATACGTGTTTATTATGGTCTGAATCGGTATATAGCCCGATACAGCTCCCATATAAATCGATCTCTCTATTTTACTTCTTGAGCCCTCAAAGGGCACAATTCTTATTCGTATTGGCTGACATTTTACACAGGTCTCCAACATATAAAATAAGTGAGGTCCAAACAGGACCATATCTTGATATCGATCTAATAGCAGAGCAAATCTTTTCTTATATCCTTTTTTGCCTAAGAAGAGATGCCGGGAAAAGAAATCGACAAATGCGATCCATGGTGGAGGGTATATAAGATTCGGCCTGGCCGAACTGAACACGCTTTTACTTGTTAGATATAGCTTCTAAAAAGACCAATATTTTGTTTTACGCAATTGAGCAATTACTTGTACTTATTAGTATTTGGTCCAAATTGGAACATTTTTCGATATAACTGCTATGGGACATAAGGTATGCAATTTTCACCGGATTTTGATGAATGGTGATTTACATATATACCCGAGATGTTGGTATACAAAGTTCGGCCCGACCGAACTTACGTCTTTTTACTTGTTTTTTATCCTTTCCTTTCCTTGTTTGCCTACAAAAAAAAAAAAAAACACCGTTAAAAGAACTCGACAAATGCGATGCATGGTGGGGAGTAGATAAGATTCGGCCCGGCCGAATCTAGCACGCTTTTACTTGTTTAATGTAAAATTTTATATATTTTTTCAAACTTTTACTTTCAACAATATAAATGTTATTTCATATTGTTTTATATTATATGCTAGCTGGACAGGGCCCGCTCCGCTGCCCCTTCTTTTACTTTATATGGAAAACATTTTTCCTAGGAATATTTATTTTCGATGATTAAAGAACTCTTAGTGAAATACCATGCTACGAAAATAGTATATACAATAGCTTGACTAACAGTTTAACAATAAAAGTGCCTTTATCTGAATACCATATGATCTTGATTGGTCTACGAATGTAAGTTTGGATGTAAGGTGTATTCCATTCTTAAAATACTTTATTTCGGCCCGACATTCTCATGGTGTCAGATTTAGGGGTGTTTTCGGGGGTGAGGTGGTCCCCCAGACGCTTGGCCCCGAAAAAATATCAGCATCGTGCTCTTCTTTTTCAAATACCATTTATTTAAACCCCATATTGCCATTGGTTTAAGGGGGGTTTACACGATGAGGCGTCCCCCAAACACATGGCCCCAAATTGGGTTATCAATCATTTAAACCACATATTGGCATGGTAGAAAAATGTTTACGTTTTGGGCGGTGTTTTGGGGAAAGGGAGAAGACCTAAATACATGGTCCTACATTTGGATATCAAATTGGTATTCTACTCCCAAATACCTTTATTTGAGCCCCATATTGCGATGGTCAGCAAAAAACTGCTGTTTGTAGGTTATATTGGGACAAGGGGTAGACCCCCAGAGAATTGGTCCCCAAAGTGGGTATCAATTCTTTCTCTACCCCTAATTCTAATCCTTTTCATTTAAGCCCCACATTGACATGGTCAGTAAATTTACCCGATTTAGTGGTGTTTTGGAGGGTGGGATGGTCCCCCAATCGCCAAGCCCAGAAGATATATCAACAACGTACTCTATTCTCATATATTTGAACCCCATATTGCCATTGGCCTCAAAATTGGATATAGAATTCGTTTTCTAATCTCAAATACCATTCAATTAAACCCCTTATTGAAAAAGCCATCAAATATGTCCGATTTGGGGTATGGGCCCTAAAAACTATGAATATCGAGCTCCACTGTTTTGAAGACCCATATTGTCGTGGTGAGCAAATATGTCCTACTTGGGAGTTATTATGGTGGTGGGACGTCCCCTAGATAGTTAGTCCCGAATGTTGATGTCAGATTTATGGTCTACTCCCAAATACCCTTCATTTGAGCTCCATTTTTCCATAGCCGGCAAACATGACCGGTTTGGGGGGTGTTTTGGGAGATAGGGCGGCCACTTAGTGACTTGGCTTTGAAAATATATATCAGATTCGTATTCTACTCTAAGATACCTCTTTTTATACCCTCCACCATAAGATGGGGGGTATACTAATTTCGTCATTCTGATTGTAACTACTCGAAATATTCGTCTTAGACCACATAAAGTATATATATTCTTGATCGTCGTGAAATTTTATGTCGATCTAGCCATGTCCGTCCGTCTGTCCGTCCGTCCGTCCGTCTGTCTGTCGAAAGCACGCTAACTTCCGAAGGAGTAAAGCCAGCCGCTTGAAATTTTGCACAAATACTTCTTATTAGTGTAGGTAAGTTGGTATTGTAAATGGGCCATATCGGTCCATGTTTTGATATAGCTGCCATATAAACTGATCTTGGGTCTTGAATTCTTGAGCCTCTAGAGTGCGCAATTCTTATCCGATTTGAATGAAATTTTGCACGACGTATTTTGTTATGATATCCAATAATTGTGCCAAGTATGGTTCAAATCGGTCCATAACCTGATATAGCTGCCATATAAACCGATCTTGGGTCTTGACTTCTTGAGCCTTTAGAGTGCGCAATTCTTATCCGAGTGAGATGAAATTTTGCACTACGTGTTTTGTTATGATATCCAACAACTGTGCCAAGTATGGTTCAAATCGGTCCATAACCTGATATAGCTGTCATATAAACCGATCTTGGGTCTTGACTTCTTGAGCCTCTAGAGGGCGCTATTCTTATCCAATTTGAATGAATTTTGGCACGTAGTATTTTGTTATGATATCCAACAACTGTGCCAAATATGGTTCAAATCGGTTCATAACCTGATATAGCTATCATATAAACCGATCTGGGGTATTGACTTTTTGAGCCTCTAGAGTGCGCAATTCTTATCTGATTTGACTGAATTTTGACCCGACGTTTTCTAATCTCAAATACCTTTCATTTGAAGGTATTACCCCCCCAATACCTTTCATTTAAGCTCCACATTGACATGGTGGGTAAATATACCTGATTTAGGGTTTTGGGGATTGGGGTGGTGCCCCAAACACTAAGCCCTGCAAATATATTAGCATCGTTATACCCTCCACCATAAGATGGGGGGTATACTAATTTCGTCATTCTGATTGTAACTACTCGAAATATTCGTCTGAGACCCCATAAAGTATATATATTCTTGATCGTCGTGAAATTTTACGTCGATCTAGCCATGTCCGTCCGTCTGTCCGCCCGTCCGTCCGTCTGTCTGTCGAAAGCACGCTAACTTCCGAAGGAGTAAAGCTAGCCGCTTGAAATTTTGCACAAATACTTCTTATTAGTGTAGGTCGGTTGGTATTGTAAATGGGCCATATCGGTCCATGTTTTGATATAGCTGCCATATAAACCGATCTTGGGTCTTGATTTCTTGAGCCTCTAGAGTGCGCAATTCTTATCCGATTGGGATGAAATTTTGCACGACGTGTTTTGCTATGATATCCAACAATTGTGCCAAGTATGGTTCAATTCAGCTTATAACCTGATATAGCTGCCATATAAACCGATCTTGGGTCTTGAATTCTTGAGCCTCTAGAGTGCGCAATTGTAATCCGATTGGAATGAAATTTTGCACGACGTGTTTCGTTATTATATCCAACAACTGTGCCAAGTATGGTTCAAATAGCTGCCATATAAACCGATATGGGGTCTTGAATTCTTGAGCCTCTAGAGTGCGCAATTCTTATCTGATTTGACTGAATTTTGACCCGACGTGTTTTGTTACGATATCCAACAACTGTGCCATGTATGGTTCAAATCGGTCCATAACCTCATATAGCTGTCATATAAACCGATCTTGGGTCTTGACTGCTTGAGCCTCTAGAGAGCGCAATTCTTATCCAATTTGGCTGAAATTTCGCAAGATGTTTTTTATTGTTACTTTCAACAACTATGTCAAATAAAGAACAAGTCGGTTCATAACCTGATATAGCTGTCATATAAACCGATCTGGGATCTTGACTTCTTGAGTCTCTAGAGGTCGCAATTATTATCCGATTTGCCTGAAATTTTGTACGACGGATTCTCTCATGACCATTAACATACGTGTTTATTATGGTCTGAATCGGCAATAGCCCGATACAGCTCCCATATAAATCGATCTCTCTATTTCATTTTTTGAGCTCACAAAGAGCGCAATTCTTATTCGAATTGGCTGAAATTTTACACAGGTCTCCAACATATAATTTAATTGTGGTCCAAACCGGACCATATCTTGATATCGCGCTAATAGCAGAGCAAATCTTTTCTTATATCCTTTTTTTTGCCTAAGAAGAGATGCCGGGAAAAGAACTCGACAAATGCGATCCATGGTGGAGGGTATATAAGATTCGGCCCGGCCGAACTTAGCACGCTTTTACTTGTTTGCTTTTAGATCCTTCCTATATTTTATTTTTATACCCTCCACCATAGGATGGGGGGTATACTAATTTCGTCATTCTGATTGTAACTACTCGAAATATTCGTCTGAGACCCCATAAAGTATATATATTCTCGATCTTCGTGAAATTTTATGTCGATCTAGCCATGTCCGTCCGTCCGTCCGTCTGAAAGCACGCTAACTTCCGTAGGAGTAAAGCTAGCCGCTTGAAATTTTGCACAAATATTTCTTATTAGTGTAGGTCGGTTGGTATTGTAAATGGGCCATATCGGTCCATGTTTTGATATAGCTGCCATATAAATCGATCTTGGGTCTTGACTTCTTAAGCCTCTAGAGTGCGCAATTCTTATCCGATTGTAATGAAATTTTGCACGACGTGTTTCGTTATGATATCCAACAACTGTGCCATGTATGGTTCAAATCGGTCCTTAACCTGATATAGCTACCATATAAACCGATCTGGGGTCTTGACTTCTTGAGCCTCTAGAGTGCGCAATTTTTATCCGATTGGAATGAAATTATGCACAACGTGTTTTGTTATGATATACAACAACTGTGCCAAGTATGGTTTAAATCGGTCCATAACCGGATATAGCTGCCATATAAACCGATCTTGGGTCTTGACTTCTTGAGCCTCTGGAGGGCGCAATTCTTATCCAATTTGAATGAATTGTGGCACGTAGTATTTTGTTATGATATCCAACAACTGTGCCAAGTATGGTTCAAATCGGTTCATAACCTGATATAGCTGTCATATAAACAGATCTGGGGACTTGACTTCTTGAGCTTCTAGAGGGCGCAATTCCTATCCGATTTGGCTGAAATTTTGCAAGACTTTTTTTATTGTTACTTTCAACAACTATGTCAAATAAGGTACAAGTCGGTTCACAACCTGATATAGCTGCCATATAAACCGATCTGGAATCTTGACTTCTTGAGCCTCTAGAGGTCGCAATTATTATCCGATTTGCCTGAAATTTTGTACGACGGATTCTCTCATGACCATTAACATACGTGTTTATTATGGTCTGAATCGGTCTATAGCCCGATACAGCTCCCATATAAATCGATCTCTCTATTTTACTTCTTGAGGCCACAAAGGGCGCAATTCTTAATCGAATTGGCTGACATTTTACGCAGGTCTCTAACATATAATTTAATTGTGGTCCAAACCGGACTATATCTTGATATCGCTCTAATGGCAGAGCAAATCTTTTCTTATATCATTTTTTTTGCCTTAAAAGAGATGCCGGGAAAAGAACTCGACAAATGCGATCCATGGTGGAGGGTATATAAAATTCGACCCGGCCGAACTTAGCACGCTTTTACTTGTTCTTTATTCAAAGTACCGATAGGTTGTCATAACAAAGATTCATGCTGATGATTAAATTGTACCACTCTGTCCCCTCTCTGTTCATGTTGGCATGTTTTTAATTGGATCAAACAATTTCAGTTGCAGACTGCCAGATGACGCTAATTTAAATGTTAGTGCTACTCGCTTAGAGTGGGTCATCATGTGGTGGGTGTCTATGAATAGTCATTCATAGACAACCACCATAACATATGACTACATATTAAATAGTAATCATTTGGTCTTTTTTTATACCCACCACCGAAGGATAGGGGTTCATTCATTTTGTCATTCCGTTTGCAACACAACGAAATATCCATTTCTGACCCTATAAAGTATATGTGTTCTTGATCAGCTTAAAAATCTAAGACGATCTAGACATGTCCGTCCATCTGTCTGTTGAAATCACGCTATGGTCTTTAAAAATAGAGATATTGAGCAGAAACTTTGCACAGATTCTTTTTTGTCCATAAGCAGGCCAAACTAAAAGATGGGCTATGTCGGACTATATCTTCATATAGCCCCTATATAGACCGATCGGCCGATTTAAGGTCTTAGGCCCATAAAAGTTTATTATCCGATTTTGATGAAATTTGGGACAGTGAGTTGTCTTAGGCCCTTCAACATCTTTCTTCAATTTGGCCCTGATCGGTTCAGATTTGGATATAGCTGCCATATAGACCAATTTCTATATTTAAGGTTTTGGGCCCATAAAAATCGCATTTATTGTCCAATGTCGCCGAAATTTGGAACAGTGAGTTAACTGAAGCCGTTTGACATACTTCTGGAATATCGCACAGATCGGTTCAGATTCGGGAGCCGTCATATAGACCGGTATCTCAGTTTTAGGTTTTGTGTCCATAAAAGGCGCATTTATTGTCCGATGTCGCTGAAATTTGAGACAGTGAGTTTAGTTAGGCTCTTCGACGTCCTTCTTTAATTTGGCCCAGATCGGTCCAGATTTGAATATAGCTGCCATATAGATTGATCTCTGAATTTAAGGCTTTGGGCCCATAAACGGCATATTTATTTTCCGATTTCGCCGAAAAAGTGTTGCCCAGAAACACGTCGTTTGGTCTCGTCTATCGGTGAGCTAAAAACGGTTGCAACCTTATTGTTAGGGTTTGCAATTCCTGCTTTCACGCTGAATTTTATATTTTTGGGGCTGTGGCGTAGGCATTAATGAAATCACACAGTGTCCCGTTAGGTCATTATAATTGATCGACTGTTTTGGGGTGAGGTGGTCCGCTAGATATATGAGCAGAATAATGATATCAGATTCACAGTACACATCCTTAAAACTTTAATTTAACCTAATTTTTATACCCTCCACCATAAGATGGGGGGTATACTAATTTCGTCATTCTGTTTGTAACTACTCGAAATATTCGTCTGAGACCCAATAAAGTATATATATTCTTGATCGTCGCGACATTTTATATCGATCTAGCCATGTCCGTCCGTCTGTCCGTCCGTCCGTCCGTCTGTCCGTCCGTCCGTCCGTCTGTCCGTCCGTCCGTCCGTCCGTCTGTCTGTCGAAAGCACGCTAACTTCCGAAGGAGTAAAGCTAGCCTCTTGAAATTTTGCACAAATACTTCTTATTAGTGTAGGTCGGTCGGTATTGTAAATGGGCCATATCGGTCCATGTTTTGATATAGCTGCCATATAAACCGATCTTGGGTCTTGATTTCTTGAGCCTCTAGAGTGCGCAATTCTTATCCGATTGGGATGAAATTTTGCACGACGTGTTTTGCTATGATATCCAACAACTGTGCCAAGTATGGTTCAATTCAGCTTATAACCTGATATAGCTGCCATATAAACCGATCTTGGGTCTTGACTTCTTGAGCCTCTAGCGTGCGCAATTCTTGTCCGATCAGAATGAAATTTTGCACGACGTGTTTTGTTGTTATGTCCAACAACTGTGCCAAGTATGGTTCAAATCGGTCCATAACCTGATATAGCTGCCATATAATCCGATCTTGGGTCTTGACTTCTTGAGCCTCTAGAGGGCGCAATTCTTATCCGATTAGAATGGAATTTTGCTCGACGTGTTTAGTTATGATATCCAACAACTGTGCCAAGTATAATTGAAATCGGCCCATAACCTGATATAGCTGTCATATAAACAGATCTGGGGATTTGACTTCTTGAGCTTCTAGAGGGCGCAATTCCTATCCGATTTGGCTAAAATTTTGCATGACGTATTTTATTTTTACTTTCAACAACTGTGTCAAATAAGGTTCAAATCGGTTCATAACCTGATATAGCTGCCATATAAACCGATCTGGGATCTTGACTTCTTGACCCCTAGAGGTCGCAATTATTATTCGATATGCCTGAAATTTTGTACGACTGATCCTCTCATGACCATCAACAAACGTGTTTATTATGGTCTGAATCGGTCTATAGCCCGATACAGATCCCATATAAATCGTTTTCTCTATTTTACTTTGTGAGCCCCAATGGTCCGAACCGGACCATATCTTGATATCGTTTTAATAGCAGAGCAACTCTTTTCTTATATCCTTTTTTGCCTAAGAAGAAATGCCGGGAAAAGAACTCGACAAATGCGATCCATGGTGGAGGGTATATAAGATTCGGCACGGCCGAACTTAGCACGCTTTTACTTGTTTTATGTCATATTCGTAGTCTACACCAAAATACCTTTCATTTGAGTTCTATATTTATATATACGTCCAATATTTCTATTTGGAGCAGTTTTCGGGCTTGGGCTACCCCTTGGATACTTGGACCCAAGTTTTTATACCACATTCGCTTTATACTCTCCAATATCTTTCATTTGATACCAATATTGTCCCTATCGGTTAACTTTTGATGTTGGGTGGCGTTTTTGTTCAAACGGGGGAGGATTCGCTTCCTTCAAAAAATACATAGCCTACACCTCCTTCCTCACCATATTCGTAATCTACTCGCGAATACCTTTCATACGAGCCCCATATTGTCATTATTGTCCAATAAACCAATTTGGTGGGTTTGGGGTCGGGGTCGGGGCGGCTCCCCAATTACTTGAACTCAATTTTTAGTATGGAAATCGTACTCTACTCTTGAATACCTTTCATTTAAGTCCTATATTATTCCAATCGGTCCACTTTTAGTTTTGGGTGGTACTTTTGGGGTAAGGAGGAGGTTCCGCCCCCCTTGCGATATCAAAAATTTATATTGCCTATTGTTCCTTCCGGACCACTCCCCACAATATGCGAAAATTTCAAAGGAATCGGTTCAGCCCTTTTTGAGTCTATACGGAACAAACCAATTTATAAACCCACAAACAACCCCACAAACAAACAAACAAACATACAAACAAACGCAAAACAAATAAAAAGGCGTTAAGTTCGGCCGGGCCGAACTTTGGATACCCACCACCTCGGGTATATATGTAAAACACCTTTCATCAAAATTCATACCTAATACTCATATACCTCATACCGATCTGAACTATATACGACACGGATGTCGAAAAGCCGAACATAGGTCACTGTGTCAAATTTCAGTGAAATCGGATTATAAATGCGCCTTTTATGGGGCCAAGACTTTAAATCGAGAGATCGGTCTACATGGCAGCTATATCCAAATCTGGACCGATTTGGGCCAAGTTGCATAAACATGTCGAAGAGCCTAACACTAAGCACTGTCCCAAATTAACTCACTGTTCCAAATTTCGGGGACATCGGGCAATAAATGAGCATTTTATGGGCCCAAAACCATAAATCAAGAAATCGGTCTATATGGCAGCTATATCCAAATTTGAACCGATCTGGACCAAATTGAAGAAATATGTCAAAGGGCCTAACACATCTCACTCTCCCCCATTTCAGCAAAATCGGATAATGAATGTGGCTATTATGGGCCTTACACCATAAATCGGAGGATCGATCTATATGGCAGCTATATCCAAATCTGGACCGATCTGAGCCAAATTAACGAAGGATGTCGATGGGCCTTACACAATTCACTGCCCCGAATTTCATCAAAAACGGATAATAATTGTGGCTTTTGTGGGCCTAAGACCCTAAATCGGAGGATCGGTCTATATGGCAGCTATATCCAAATCTGAACCGATCTGGACCAAATTAAAGAAACATGCCAAAGGGCTTAAGACATCTCACTGTCCCAAATTTTAGCGAAATAGGACCATAAATGTGGCTTTTATGGGCCTAAGACCCTAAATCGGAGGATCGGTCTATATGGCAGCTATATCCAACTCTGGACCGATCTGGGCCAAATTGACAAAGGATGTCGAAGGGCCTAACACAACTCACTGCCCCAAATTTCAACAAAATCGGATAATAAATGTGGCTTTTATGGGCCTAAGACCCTAAATCGGCGGATCGGTCTATATGGGGGCTATATCAAGATATAGTCCGATATAGCCCATCTTCGAACTTAACCTGCTTATGGACAAAAAAAAGAATCTGTGCAAAATTTCAGCTCAATATCTCTATTTTTAAAGACTGTAGCGTGATTTCAACAGACAGACGGACGGACATGGCTAGATCGTCTTAGATTTTTACGCTGATCAAGAATATATATACTTTATAGCGTCGGAAATGGATATTTCGATGTGTTGCAAACGGAATGACAAAATGAATATACCCCCATCCTTCGGTGGTGGGTATAAAAAGGTGAATTGGGATAAATTTCAGCACAAATTCTTCTAGACTAGAAAAGGAAGTGAAAACTACGGAGGATATATAGACCTAGTGGTGAAGCGGATCACGAAGGCCCTGAGTGACTTAAGGCCTCTAGGGTAAGGAAGATTCTGTTCTCGAGACCTATTACAGTGGGGTATATTCAGAAGTCAGAGAATGTATGGACAATGTCTAGTGAGGAAACCCTAGAACTACTCGTTGATACACATTTCCTGGGAAATTATCCAACGGACAACGTGGCGCCAGAAGAGGTTGTCACTGATATGCATTCGCCGGAGGTCATTAGCGACATTGTGTCTGAGCAGAAAATCCTTTGGGCGATAAGAAGTTTCGACTCATTTAAGTCGCCAGGCCCTGATGATGTATCACCGGTTAAATTACAAGCTGTGTCTGACTGACTGGTTCCCTGGCTTAGGGAGATATCCTCTGCTTGTATCAAAATGTCATATATACCTGTGGGTGGAGGGACACAAGGGTCATCTTCATTCCGAAAGCAGGAAAACCCTACTACACGAAGGCGAAAGATTTTCGTTCTATTAGTCTGTCATCCTTTATTCTGAAGACTCTTGAGATCGCCTGTTGCGGCAGCAGCATGCATATAGTAAAGGCAAATCCACTGAAACAACGCTTCACTCGGCTACATAGAGGGTTCTCTTGCTGTCAAGGAATATATAATGATAGCACTTCTTGACATTGAAGGTGCTTTCAATAATGTAAAACCGACATCAATCATGAAGAAGTTTGAGTTTCTAGGCATCAACTCTACTGTAAGAAAGTTTATTAATAACTTACTTACTAAAAGATGCATTATGAAAGGCTAGGGATCTGTGGATCTAAAAAGATGGGTCAGCAGAGGAACACCTCAAGGAGGTGTATTGTCTCCTTTACTGTGGAATATAGCCATTAACAATATATTATTGACTCTGGAAGAAAAAGGCGTACAAGTGGTCGCGTATACTGATGATGTAGCAATTGCGGTAAGGGTACAAAATTTTCCATCACTCTAAGAGATATCTTTCAGGAAGCTCTACGTGCAACAGCAAAGTGGGGTACCGAAAGTGGTCTGGGTATAAATCCGTGCAAGACAAAGTAATTCTTTTCAGCAGGAGATACAAGTTGCCTACAGTGGAACCTGTCTCCTTGGGTGGAGAGAATGTTCCATTTACAGAAAGCGCAAAATACCTGGGTGTTTTGCTGGCAAGGGAACTGAACTTAAAATCCAACATTTTGGAAAGGGCATGAAAGGCAACTCTTGCCCTATACACCTGCAAGAGAGCCATTGGCAAAAGTTGAGGGTTTAGACCGCGTGTCATGCATTGGGTATATATTGCAGTTGTCGGACCTATAATGCTATATGGTGTTGTGGTCTGGTGGACGGCGCTTCAAAAGTCCACCTACTGCTCAGTACTTAACCGGATCCAAAAGATGGATTCTTTGTGCATAACAGCCGCACTTCTTATGCCTCTGGACATTGTGGCTACCCAAATCGCAGCGACCACTGCCGTGAGGTTAAGGGAGCTTTCTCATTGGTCATGTGGCGGCCACGGACACTGTGTTATCCTTGATACAATATCCGATGTTCCAGGCAGTGTGGATTACACCCTACCTGAGCCGCTTTTTGATAAAAAAAAGTACTGTACCACTATTCCTGGTAGAACCGATTGGAACTACGATATCGCTGGTAATAGAAGTTACATAGACTTCTATACGGATGGTTCCAAACTAAACTACTAGTTGGGCTTTGGGGTGTACCCTAAAAATCTAGAGCTGGTCATATCGAAAAGGTTACCCAACCAGTGCAGTGTGTATCAAGCGGAGATCCTTGCAATTAAGGAAGTGGTGGAATGGCTAAAGTATAATGTTATTACGACGATTGGCATAATAAAGGGTGATTTTTTTGAGGTTAGGATTTTCATGCATTAGTATTTGACAGATCACGTGGGATTTCAGACATGGTGTCAAAGAGAAAGATGCTCAGTATGCTTTGACATTTCATCATGAATAGACTTACTAACGAGCAACGCTTGCAAATCATTGAATTTTATTACCAAAATCAGTGTTCGGTTCGAAATGTGTTTCGCGCTTTACGTCCGATTTATGGTCTACATAATCGACCAAGTGAGCAAACAATTAATGCGATTGTGACCAAGTTTCGCACTCAGTTTACTTTATTGGACATTAAACCAACCACACGAATGCGTACAGTGCGTACAGAAGAGAATATTGCGTCTGTTTCTGAGAGTGTTGCTGAAGACCGTGAAATGTCGATTCGTCGCCGTTCGCAGCAATTGGGTTTGTGTTATTCGACCACATGGAAGATTTTACGCAAAGATCTTGGTGTAAAACCGTATAAAATACAGCTCGTGCAAGAACTGAAGCCGAACGATCTGCCACAACGTCGAATTTTCAGTGAATGGGCCCTAGAAAAGTTGGCAGAAAATCCGCTTTTTTATCGACAAATTTTGTTCAGCGATGAGGCTCATTTCTGGTTGAATGGCTACGTAAATAAGCAAAATTGCCGCATTTGGAGTGAAGAGCAACCAGAAGCCGTTCAAGAACTGCCCACGCATCCCGAAAAATGCACTGTTTGGTGTGGTTTGTACGCTGGTGGAATCATTGGACCGTATTTTTTCAAAGATGCTGTTGGACGCAACGTTACGGTGAATGGCGATCGCTATCGTTCGATGCTAACAAACTTTTTGTTGCCAAAAATGGAAGAACTGAACTTGGTTGACATGTGGTTTCAACAAGATGGCGCTACATGCCACACAGCTCGCGATTCTATGGCCATTTTGAAGGAAAACTTCGGAGAACAATTCATCTCAAGAAATGGACCGGTAAGTTGGCCACCAAGATCATGCGATTTGACGCCTTTAGACTATTTTTTGTGGGGCTACGTCAAGTCTAAAGTCTACAGAAATAAGCCAGCAACTATTCCAGCTTTGGAAGACAACATTTCCGAAGAAATTCGGGCTATTCCGGCCGAAATGCTTGAAAAAGTTGCCCAAAATTATACTTTCCGAATGGACCACCTAAGACGCAGCCGCGGTCAACATTTAAATGAAATTATCTTCAAAAAGTAAATGTCATGGACCAATCTAACGTTTCAAATAAAGAACCGATGAGATTTTGCAAATTTTATGCGTTTTTTTTTTTTAAAAAAGTTATCAAGCTCTTAACAAATCACTCTTTATCTTCTCAGACAGCCATTAAATCCCTGGAGAACGTATTTCTTAACACAAAAACCGCCCTCGATTGTAGCAGATATCTCAGCGAGATGGCTAAACAGTTCAAAATTCACCTGTTCTTGTAAAGCGGATGAGCTTGCGAGACTAGACAGAGATACTGGAATCTGTGGATATGCCTCTAGCGACATGTAATCTAAGTTTTCAGGACTAGGCCCGAAGGACAACGAATTATAGATGGTCACAAAGAGGGGGCTGTGAGCATTCCAAAACCATGTGGCCTAATCTAAACTTGAAGAGTTCTACTGCTTTGCTGTCATTGGCTAGAACGGACGTCTTTATCATTGTGGCCGTCATGACAGGTCACTGTCTAATCGGAAAACAAGCTGACAGGCTGAAGATTACCAGCAACTACTTTTGCAGAAGCTGTGAGGTCGTCGAAAAAGAAGAGACTATAGAACACCTTCTGTGTGTGTGTGTGTGTCCCGCACTAGCAGTTAGAAGGAGTTCCACTTTAGGTTCTCATTTCTTTGAGAATCTATCTGATTTAGTGGATATGAACATTCGCAAGTTATTGGGCTTTTTAAAGCGATCTGGATGGTTCAACGGTAGAAACTAGAAGGAATCTTCCGTCTTCTGTTCCTGTGGTATCACAATGGACGAAAACATCTAAGTGAGTCTGATGGCAGCCCGCCACTTAAACCTAACCAACCTAACCTAACTTAAGTTTCAAAATTCAATGCTCAAGCTCAATTTACAAAGAAAGTACCAAATAGTACCGATTGTAGTACTAAAGTATTATTTCTCCCACTACCGGTACGATTTTTAAAATTTTTTTAATCGAACCCTATTTTTTCAAGACGGAATTAAAGAATTTTGAGGCCAAAAACGTTCTCATAGCCCTATCCGTTCGCCCTGGGTAAATGGAATCCCTGTTCGTACTCTTTGGTACTATTTAGTACCTAAATGTAATAATATCACCTTACCTCGCGCCTTCAACCCAAGACGAACATTCGTGCTAAATTTCATAAGTCTAGCTTTATCCGTTTGGGCTGGGCAGTGATCAGTCAGTTAATTACTTGTCTCTTCTGTATATAGAGACTAGCATACCCTCGGTCGCTTCGCTACCCCCGATGCTACACCCAATGTCAAGGTGTAACTGTAACCAAAATCTGAGAAGCTTAAGTCGTGAAGAAAGTTCCATTTTGTACGTTTTAGGACCCAAATGTACGAATTACTAAAAAATCGCCTCATATATACTGTGAAGGCATAGACGTATTCCAATTTGGAGAGTTGTAGCTCAATCTGTAAAACAGAAGTACAATATATTACGTTTTAGTACCTTAGTGTATGAATTTCAAAAATAAGTCTTCTATTCGTATCATATATACTCTCAAGGTGTATCTCTATCCCCGGTTTCAGAGCTATAGCTCAATCTGTATAGAAAGTAAAATTTTTTACATTTTAGTACCTAAATGGACAAATTTCACAAAACCCTTCTAGTGGCCAATGAATACTGTCAAGTTATACCTCTATTCAAAATTTTGTAGCTATATATTAATCCGCAAAGAAAGTACCATTTTGTACGTTTTTAGTTGCCAAATGTACACATTGAATCATTTAGTCACCCATCATATTTTTCCTAGTTGTACCTACATGCCAAATTTTAGACCTCTAGCTCCATCTGAAATAAGGTATCAATTGGTACCAAATTCGGTACGGATTGTAAAAAAAAGCGTTTAGTCACCCATCATATGTCTGCTAGTTGTACTTACATGCCAAATTTCAGACCACTAACTCCATTTGTAATGAAAGTTCCAAATGGTACCAACTTCGGCACTCAAGGTCCTATTTCTACCATTTCCGGTACGAGTTTCCAAATTTTTTTCTTCAGGGCCCATTTCTTCCAGACGCCCTTTAATTTGAGCCCAAGAACATTCTCCTAGCCCCATCCGTTTGCCATACTATTTAGTACCTTAACGTACGAATATCACCAAACCCGGCGTTTTGTCGCGCATCCGACCTAAGACCAATATTCGAGCAAAATTTCATGATTCTAGCCGATTGGGCTGGGCAGTGACCAGTCTGTCAGTCAATCAAATACCTTTATTTGAGCCCCATATTGCGATGGTCACTAAAAAATTGCTGTTTGTGGGGTATTTTGGGAAAGGGGTAGACCCCCAGAAAATTGGTCCGGAAAGTGGGTATCAATTCAAATTCGTTTTCTAATCTCATTTCAACTCCTTATTGCAAAAGTCAGCAAATATGTCCGGTTTGGGGTATTGGCCCTAAAAACTATAAATATTAAATTCCATTCTCTTTAAGGCCCAAATTGTCGTGGTGAGCAAATACGTCCTATTTGGGGGTTGTTATGGTTGTGGGGCTGCCCCTAGTTAGTTCTTAATATTGACAGTTAGTTCTTAATATTGATATCAGATGCGTGGTCTACTTCCAAATACCTTTAATTTAAGCCCCATATTGCTATGGTCGTAAATTTGTCCCCTGTGGGAGATGTTTTTGGGGAAAGGCGGCCCCCCAAAAACTTGGTCCCATATTTGGATATCAGATTCGAATTCTACACTCCAATCCTTTTTTTATGCCCCATATTCCCATGGTCTGTAAATAAGTCATGTTTGGGGGAAGGGGTGGATCCCCAGAAACGTGGTCCCACCTTTGGATATTAGATTCGTATTCTACTCCTAAATAACTAATATTTGAGTCCCATATTACTATGGTAGGTAAATATGTCCGATTTAGAACATATTTAGGGAAGGGCCCTAAATATGTTCTACTGCACAACTGGATATCAGATACGTTTTCTTATTCTAAATACCTTTCATTTGAGTCCCATATTGTCGTGATTGGCCTAAATATATGTTTGGTAGGTTTTAGGGTGGGGCGGCCCCCCTAGGTACGCCATTCGAAATTTGGATACCAAAAATTTTTTTTAGGGCACTATATGAGAGCTTAAATCGCACCACCGCTTAAATCGCACCACCTATCTCCAAGATCTATCGTTTCTGAAAATTAGGGTAAGGGGGAGAGTCCACCCCCTTCAGATTCAAAAAATATAGTGCCCTATTTTCACCACGGGATCATTATGCACCATCTGTGAAAATTTCAAGAAAATCGACTCAGCCGTTTCTGAGTCCATAAGGAACACACAAACATATAAACAAACACAAACCTTGCCAAGTATGGTTCAAATCGGTCCATAACCTGATATAGCTGCCATGTAAACCCATCTTGGGTCTTGACTTCTTGAGCCTCTCCGATTGGATTGGAATTTGGCACGACGTGTTTCGATATGACTTCCAACAACTGTGCTAAGTATGGTTCAAATCGGTCCATAATCTGATATAGCTGTCATATAAACAGATCTGTTGACTTGACTTCTTGAGCTTCTAGAGGGCGCAATTCTTATTCGATTTGGCTGAAATTTTGCATGAAGTATTTTATTATGACTTTCAACAACAGTGCCGAATAAGGTTTAAATCGGTTCATAACCCGCTATAGCTTTCTCGTGACCATCAACATACTTGTTTATTATGGTCTGAATCGGTCTATAGCCTGACACAGCTCCCATATAAATCGATCTCTCTATTTTACTTCTTGAGCCCCCAAATTCTTATTCGAATTGGCTGACGTTTTACGTAGGTCTCGAACATATAATGGAATTGTGGTCCGTACCGGACCATATGGTGATATCGCTCTAATAGCAGAGCAAATCTTTTCTTTTACCCTTTTTTTGCTTAAGAAGAGATGCCGGGAAAAGAACTCGACAAATGCGATCCATGGTGGATGGTATATAAGATTCGGCCCGGCCGAACTTAGCACGCTTTTACTTGTTATATATAAGATTTGGCTGAAATTTTGCACAACCACTTCTCCGATGACCTTCAACATACATGCCAAATATGGTCTGAATCGATACATAACTTGACGTAGTTCCCATATGAGCCGATCTCCCGAGTTTAGTTCTTGAGCAATTCTTATCCGATTTGACTGAAAATTTGCTCAATGGCATGTACTATGTTCTCCAACATCCAACGAATTGGTTTACAACAAGAGATGGGTTTCTACAGGGTATTTACTTATTTATTTGGGTATTTTGAAATTTTATGATATTTTGGTAATGAAATCTTTTCCAAGATATTGTTGATGACTTCGTATTTTCTGTATATAAACCTGACCTTCTGATCTCATAAAATCGGAACTTCGTTATTTATGACCGATATACAGACCGATCTCCAGACTTAAAATCTGGTGGCAATCTGGTGGTATTTTTATCTGATTTCGATGAAATTGAGCACAGTGAGATCTGGTAAACCTCTACCCACTTCTCTGAAGTGTGCTCCAGATAGGACTATACATGAATATAACTGCCATATTAAACCGATCTCCAGATATAGGTTATTGAGCCTATGAAAGGAGCATTTTTCATCCTATTTCGATGAAATTTTGAACAGTGATCTGTGGTACCCTCTTATACTTTTTTTGCCACACGAAGGCGAAAGATTTTCGTCCTGTTAGTCTGTCGTCCTTTATGCAGAAGACTCTAGAGAGGTTGATAGAAACAAATCTAAGGGCAAATATCCCTGGAGATCGCCTGTCGCGGCAGTAGCATGCATAAAGTAAACACAAATCCACTGAAACAGGCCTTTACGTCCTAGTCTGCTACATAGAGGGCTCTCTCGGTGTAAAGGAATATATAATGGTAGCATTTCTTGTCATTAAAGGTGCTTCCAATAATGTAAAACCGACGTCAATCATGAAGGAGTTGGAGTTTCTAGACATCAACTCTAGCGTAAGAAAGTTTATTAATTACTTACTTATTAAAAGATGCATTGCGGCAGGCTTGGGATCTGGGAATCTAGAACGATGGGTCAGCAGAGGAACTCCTGAAGGAGGTATACTGTCTCCTCTACTTTGGCCATTAACAATATTTTATTGTCTCTGGAAGAAAAAGTCGTAAAAGTGGTCACGTATACTGATAATGTGGAGGTTAGAGGAAGTTTTCTAGCACTCTAAGATATACTTCAGTAGTTCTTTTCAGTAGGAGATACAAGTTGCCTAAAGTGGATCCTGTCTCCTTGAGAGGAGAGAAAGTTCCATTTACAGAAAGCGCAATATACCTGGGTGTTTTGCTGGACAGGAAGTTGAACTTCAGATCCAATATTTTGGAAAGGGCGATAAAGGCAACTCTTGCCCTTTTTACCTGCAAGAGAGCCATTGACAAAAGTGGGGGTGGTTTAGACCGCGTGTCGTGAACTGGGTATATACTGCAGTTGCAAGATCTATAATGCTACATGGTGTTGCGATCTGGTGGACGGCGCTCAAAAATCCACCTACTGTTTGTGGATCACAGCCGCACTGAGGACGACACCATCTGATGCACTGAATTTAATGCTACATTTTATGCCGCTGGACATTGTGGCTAGACAAATTGCAGCGACCACTGCCGTAAGGTTAAGGGAGCTTTCTAGAGCTGGTCATATCGAAAAGGTTACCCAACCAGTGCAGTGTGTATCAAGCGGAGATCCTTGCAATTAAAGAAGTGGTGGAATGGCTAAGCTACATTATAATTACGATGACTGGCATATATATCTTTTCAGACAGCCAGGTAACCATTAAATCCCTGGAGAACGTATTTCTGAACACAAAAACCCCCTCGACTGTCGCAGATCTCCCAACGAGATAACTGAACAGTTCAAAATTCACCTGTTCTGTGTGCCGGGCCACAGAGATGGGTGCCGGTCCATAGAGATACCTAACCTTCTGAAAGTCGTTCGCGTACTTTATTTTCCAGCAGAAGACAGCGGGAGAGTGCGTAAGAGCGAACAAACTTTATAGAGTTCGGTTATTAAGAGCTTGTAAATTTTTCCTGGAAAACCAGCTGTTTCATTCAAATAAATAGCAAAAGAGCATAAAAGCTGTTCTTAATCTCCTGCGAATTTTTACTGGAAAAGTACGCGAACGAACCTAAGGTATTAAACAAACACAAAAGAAAAAACACAACTGCAGATATTTAGCGTCTGGGACCCCATAAAGTATATATATTTTTGATCGTTGCAACATTTTATGTCGATATAGCCATGTCCGTCCCCCTGTCCGTCCGTCCGAATACTTCTTATTAGTGTAAGTCGGTTGGGATTGTAAATGGGCCATATCGGTTCATGTTTTGATATAGCTGCCATATTAACCGATCTTGGGTCTTGACTTCTTGAGCCTCTAAAGGGCGTAATTCTCGTTCGATTTGACTGAAATTTTGAACGCAGAGTTTTTAGTTTGCCTTCCAACAACTGTGCTTAGTATGGTTCAAACCGGTCCATGTTTTGATATAGCTGCCATATTTACCGATCTTGGGTCTTGACTTCTTGAGCCTCTAGAGGGCGCAATTCTCGTCCGCTTTGAATGAAATTTTGCTCGTAGAGTTTTGGTATCACTTCCAGTAACTGTGTTAAGTATGAGTCAAATCTGGTATAGTTGTCATATAAACCGATCTTGGATCTTGACTTCTTGAGCCAATAGAGCGCGCAATTCTCATCCGATTTGGCTGAAATTTTGCATGACGTGTTTTGTTATGACTTCCAATAACTGTGCTAAGTATGGCGAAAATCGGTACATAGTCTGGCACGGGATAGCTATTGAGATCCGATCTGTCACAGGGCGTTTACAGGTTGCGGGTAGTGGAATGCTCCATACGGAGTAGCTGCAACGCCAGTCGGGGACAATCGGCAGTATCGAGCGGAGAGTCTCAGTGAGAGGACCGGCGGCACCGGCTCTTGCACAAATACCGAGTGCATATGATGCTCAAAATGATAGGGCGGGTTATTGGCGCCTTTAAATAACCAATGACCGCCGTGTTCCAGCGGCGATCGGTCCTATGAACCGGAACGAACTTGCTAACCTACAGGAGCTTGACGATGATCGCTACATCCAGATGAAAATGTAGCAACAACAACAACAGATCAATATGGATGTATATCGGTCATAAATAACGAAGTTCCGATTTTATGAGATCAGAAGGTCAGGTTTATATACAGAAAATACGAAGTCATCAACAATATCTTGGAAAAGATTTCATTACCAAAATATCATAAAATTTCAAAATACCCAAATAAATAAGTAAATACCCTGTAGAAACCCATCTCTTGTTGTAAACCAATTCGTTGGATGTTGGAGAACATAGTACATGCCATTGAGCAAATTTTCAGTCAAATCGGATAAGAATTGCTCAAGAACTAAACTCGGGAGATCGGCTCATATGGGAACTACGTCAAGTTATGTATCGATTCAGACCATATTTGGCATGTATGTTGAAGGTCATCGGAGAAGTGGTTGTGCAAAATTTCAGCCAAATCTTATATATAACAAGTAAAAGCGTGCTAAGTTCGGCCGGGCCGAATCTTATATACCATCCACCATGGATCGCATTTGTCGAGTTCTTTTCCCGGCATCTCTTCTTAAGCAAAAAAAGGGTAAAAGAAAAGATTTGCTCTGCTATTAGAGCGATATCACCATATGGTCCGGTACGGACCACAATTCCATTATATGTTCGAGACCTACGTAAAACGTCAGCCAATTCGAATAAGAATTTGGGGGCTCAAGAAGTAAAATAGAGAGATCGATTTATATGGGAGCTGTGTCAGGCTATAGACCGATTCAGACCATAATAAACAAGTATGTTGATGGTCACGAGAAAGCTATAGCGGGTTATGAACCGATTTAAACCTTATTCGGCACTGTTGTTGAAAGTCATAATAAAATACTTCATGCAAAATTTCAGCCAAATCGAATAAGAATTGCGCCCTCTAGAAGCTCAAGAAGTCAAGTCCACAGATCTGTTTATATGACAGCTATATCAGATTATGGACCGATTTGAACCATACTTAGCACAGTTGTTGGAAGTCATATCGAAACACGTCGTGCCAAATTCCAATCCAATCGGAGAGGCTCAAGAAGTCAAGACCCAAGATGGGTTTACATGGCAGCTATATCAGGTTATGGACCGATTTGAACCATACTTGGCAAGGTTTGTGTTTGTTTATATGTTTGTGTGTTCCTTATGGACTCAGAAACGGCTGAGTCGATTTTCTTGAAATTTTCACAGATGGTGCATAATGATCCGTGGTGAAAATAGGGCACTATATTTTTTGAATCTGAAGGGGGTGGACTCTCCCCCTTACCCTAATTTTCAGAAACGATAGATCTTTGAGATAGGTGGTGCGATTTAAGCGGTGGTGCGATTTAAGCTCTCATATAGTGCCCTAAAAAAAATTTTTGGTATCCAAATTTCGAATGGCGTACCTAGGGGGGCCGCCCCACCCTAAAACCTACCAAACATATATTTAGGCCAATCACGACAATATGGGACTCAAATGAAAGGTATTTAGAATAAGAAAACGTATCTGATATCCAGTTGTGCAGTAGAACATATTTAGGGCCCTTCCCTAAATATGTTCTAATCGGACATATTTACCTACCATGGTAATATGGGACTCAAATATTAGTTATTTAGGAGTAGAATACGAATCTAATATCCAAAGGTGGGACCACGTTTCTGGGGATCCACCCCTTCCCCCAAACATGACTTATTTACAGACCATGGGAATATGGGGCATAAAAAAAGGATTGGAGTGTAGAATTCGAATCTGATATCCAAATATGGGACCAAGTTTTTGGGGGCCGCCTTTCCCCAAAAACATCTCCCACAGGGGACAAATTTACGACCATAGCAATATGGGGCTTAAATTAAAGGTATTTGGAAGTAGACCACGCATCTGATATCAATATTAAGAACTAACTGTCAATATTAAGAACTAACTAGGGGCAGCCCCACAACCATAACAACCCCCAAATAGGACGTATTTGCTCACCACGACAATTTGGGCCTTAAAGAGAATGGAATTTAATATTTATAGTTTTTAGGGCCAATACCCCAAACCGGACATATTTGCTGACTTTTGCAATAAGGAGTTGAAATGAGATTAGAAAACGAATTTGAATTGATACCCACTTTCCGGACCAATTTTCTGGGGGTCTACCCCTTTCCCAAAATACCCACAAACAGCAATTTTTTAGTGACCATCGCAATATGGGGCTCAAATAAAGGTATTTGATTGACTGACAGACTGGTCACTGCCCAGCCCAATCGGCTAGAATCATGAAATTTTGCTCGAATATTGGTCTTAGGTCGGATGCGCGACAAAACGCCGGGTTTGGTGATATTCGTACGTTAAGGTACTAAATAGTATGGCAAACGGATGGGGCTAGGAGAATGTTCTTGGGCTCAAATTAAAGGGCGTCTGGAAGAAATGGGCCCTGAAGAAAAAATTTGGAAACTCGTACCGGAAATGGTAGAAATAGGACCTTGAGTGCCGAAGTTGGTACCATTTGGAACTTTCATTACAAATGGAGTTAGTGGTCTGAAATTTGGCATGTAAGTACAACTAGCAGACATATGATGGGTGACTAAACGCTTTTTTTTACAATCCGTACCGAATTTGGTACCAATTGATACCTTATTTCAGATGGAGCTAGAGGTCTAAAATTTGGCATGTAGGTACAACTAGGAAAAATATGATGGGTGACTAAATGATTCAATGTGTACATTTGGCAACTAAAAACGTACAAAATGGTACTTTCTTTGCGGATTAATATATAGCTACAAAATTTTGAATAGAGGTATAACTTGACAGTATTCATTGGCCACTAGAAGGGTTTGTGAAATTTGTCCATTTAGGTACTAAAATGTAAAAAATTTTACTTTCTATACAGATTGAGCTATAGCTCTGAAACCGGGGATAGAGATACACCTTGA